>NC_048303.1:69773758-70029585 GCF_013100865.1 Trachemys scripta elegans
CAGAGGAGGCAGGATGCAACGCTGGGGCTGCTGCGTGAGCAAACAGACATGCTCTGGCGTCTGGTGGAGCTTCAGGAACGGCTGCTGGAAAACAGACTGCCGCTTCAGCCCCTGTTCCACCCTCCCCATGTTCCGTATCCTCCTCACCCAGACGTGTAAGAACGCCGGGGGGAGGCTCCGTACACCTTCCCATTCCACCCCAGTAGACAGCCCAAGCAAAAGGCTGTCATTTTTTTTAACCTTTTCTTTGGGGCTTTTTCCTTCCCAGCAATCCTCCTCCCAAATACCACCCGGGTTCCCTCCCTCTTTTTCTAATCTATTAATAAAGAATAAATGATTTTTAAATGATAGTGACTTTATTTGGTTTGAAAGAAAGCTGGGGGAAGGGGGAGGGTGGGTTCCTTACAGAAAATCAGTCAATAAAGGGGGCGGGTTTTCATGAAGGAGAAACAAACAGATATTTCACACTGTAGCCTGGCCAGTCATGAAACTGGTTTTTAAAGCTTCTCTGATGCACAGCGCTTCCTGGTGTGCTCTTCTAATCGCCCTGGTGTCTGGCTGCGTGTAATCAGCAGCCAGGCGATTTGCCTCAGCCTCCCACCCCGCCATAAAGGTCTCGCCCTTACTTTCACAGAGATTGTGGAGCACACAGCAAGCAGAAATAACAATGGGGAGATTTCTTTGGCTGAGGTCAGAGCGAGTCAATAATGATCGCCAGCGACCTTTTAAATGGCCAAATGCACATTCTACCACCATTCTGCACTTGCTTAGCCTGTAGTTAAACAGCTCCTGACTCCTGTCCAGGCTGCCTGTGTACGGCTTCATAAGCCATGGCATTAAGGGGTAGGCTGGGTCCCCAAGAATAACTATTGGCATTTCAACATCCCCAACGGTTATTTTCTGGTCCAGAAAGTAAGTCCCTTGCTGCAGCCCTTTAAACAGAGTAGTGTTCCTGAAGACGCGAGCGTCATGAACCCTTCCCACCCAGCCCGCGTTGATGTTGGTGAAACGTCCCTTGTGATCCACAAGTGCTTGCAGCACCATTGAAAAGTACCCCTTGCGGTTTATGTACTCGGTGGCTTGGTGCTCCGGTGCCAAGATAGGGATATGGGTTCCGTCTATCGCCCCACCACAGTTAGGGAATCCCATTGCAGCAAAACCATCCACTATAGCCTGCACGTTTCCCAGAGTCACTAACTTTTGTAGCAGCACCTGAGTGATTGCTTTGGCTACTTGCATCACAGCAGCCCCCACAGTAGATTTGCCCACTCCAAATTGATTCCCGACTGACCGGTAGCTGTCTGGCATTGCAAGCTTCCACAGGGCTATCGCCACGCGCTTCTCAACTGTGAGGGCTGCTCTCATCTTGGTATTCTGTCGTTTCAGGGCAGGGGACAGCAAGTCACAAAGTTCCATGAAAGTGCCCTTACGCATGCGAAAGTTCCGCAGCCACTGGGAATCGTCCCAGACCTGCAACACTATGCAGTCCCACCAGTCTGTGCTTGTTTCCCTTGCCCAGAATCGGCGTTCCATGGATAGAATCTGCCCCATTAACAACATGATCTCCAAAGCACCGGGGCCCGTGGTTTCACAGAATTCTGTATCCGTGTCCATGTCCATGTCAATGTCCTCATCATGCTTGTCACTGCGCTGCCGCCGCCGCTGCCTCCTCGCCTCGTTTTTCTGGTCCTGGCTGAGCATAAACTCCACGAGAACGCGCGAGGTGTTTACAATGTTCATGACTGCTGTCTTGAGCTCAGCGGGCTCCATGCTTGCCGTGGTATGGAGTCTGCAGTGTTCACCCACCCAGGAAAAAAGGCGCGAAAATGGTTGTCTGCCGTCCATTGCTTTCATGCAGGGAGGGAGGGAGGGAGGAGGTGAGGCTGTACCCAGAACCACCTGCAACGATGTTTTTTGTCCCATCAGGCATTGGGATCTTAACCCACAATCCCAATGGGCGCGGGAGACTGCGGGAACTATGGGATAGCTATGGGATAGCTACCCACAGTGCAACGGTGCAGAAATCGACGCTAGCCCCGGTACTTGGACGCACACCACCGAATTAATGTGCTTAGTGTGGCCGCATTCATTTCGACTTTATACAACCTGTTTTTCAAATCCGAATTATATAAATTCGGATTAATCCCGTAGTGTAGACATACCCTTAGTAACACAATTCCCACATGGTTTAAGTGGTCTTGCCAGGAGCTACTGAAAATAGCCAAGTCATCTACATAGCCACTGGCAAATGTTTGTAACCCCTGCAGCACCTCAATAACAAGTCACTGAAAGGTCGCCCCCGAGTTTATTAATCCAAAAGTCATAACCTTAACTTTATGTAATTCAGATGTCACTATCAGAAGATTTTTCCTGGACATCAGCACCTAAGGGAATTTGCCAGTACTTATGAGCCAAATCCAGTGTGCTTATGAATTTTGCACACCCCCCCCCCCCCCCCAATAGGTCCAGTAGGTCCTCTACTTGGGATATGGAGTAAGGATCAGGCTTCCTGTAATCTACACAAAATCTCATGGTTTTGGCCTTTTTAGGTACCATCACAATAGGAGACACCAGGGGCTTTTTGACTTAGTGATTAGCCCCATTTTCAGCATGCTTTCAGCCTCCTCCTGGATCTGCTTCTACATTTCCCCTTTGGCCCAGTATGCTCTGCTAGGAACAAGGGCAGAGCCCAGTGGTTTAAATGGAGTGTACAATCTTGTTAGTCAAACCTGGCCAATTGGAAAATACCTGTGTGTTGTGCTTTAAAAGGGCCAGCATTTCCTGCTTTGGGGTTAGAATAAATCCATTCCCAAACTCAATGCTTTCCAGAGGAGTTTCTCCCCTGCTCTCTTTGACTCAATCAAAGGGGTGAAGAGGTTTCCTCATCAGCACAACATATGCTTACTGCTATCTCCCTGTAATGGTAAGCTTTTAATCTATTGATATGCACCATTTGCACAGATACTCTGGCAAATGCCTCTTTAGTAATGGGCAAACTTCTGATGTAAACCACTTTTGCAATTTTTTTTTTTTACTGTTTTAAACATAGGAGGCCAATAGAATTCTGCTTCAGCCTGTCACAGGTCTTTTCCACTCCCAGCTGTCCTGTGAATGGGCTATTTGGGGCAATTCTCTCCTATATGCCTCACGCACAACTACTTGCTTGCAAATCTCACCAGGATGCCTCTTCTTCCCCATGGGGGTTTCTCAATACAACAAACCTTCTTGCATAAAAAGAAAAAAAACAAAACACTACCCTTTCCTTCCCCAGCCAGGGTATCATTCTGCGCTGCACATCTCTCATGTTCCAAAGTAGGATGAGTTTGCTGAGCAGACACAAATTCCTTTTCAGAGTAGCACAGTGTTAGTCTGTATCCGCAAAAAGAACAGGAGTACTTGTGGCACCTTAGAGACTAACAAATTTATTAGAGCATAAGCTTTTGTGGACTTCACTTAAACCCAGAGCTGATTCTGGCACAAAGGAACTTTACAATTCCTTCTCAGCAGGAAACTGCTATTCTCAACAGACAAAGGCTTGAGGGGATTTCATTCCCCTTCACAGCCTTCTTCGTAGACCACAGACAATGCAGGTGTTTCCTGGGACTTGGTTATAACATTAGTATGCTTAGACATGGCTAAAATGTTATTACCTATGATAGCAAATTCCTTATGCCAACCACAACAACATCACCCTTAAAATCTTCCCACTCAACGTGGACTTTAGCTGGAGGAACAGTCAGAACATTCAACCAAAGCTAAAATAGTCAGACTTCTGCCAGGTAGTTTGTCTTCTTCCCTCACAAAACTTTTCTTAACCAAAGTGACTTGAGAGGCAGTGTCCCTTCACCCAGTACACTCAATGCCCTTTACTCTCACACTCTTAATAAATTCTTCACTAGCACCCCAAGACTCAGGTCTAATATAGTTTATGAGTTCACTCGCCTACTCCACAATTTTCTGTGGGATCAAGGTGGTAGCATCAGCAGTCATGGTGGTAGCATTGGCACTTATGTTGAGAGTTCAGGGTGCAGACTGTGGGGTCATTAAGTTTGGGGCAATTTGGTTTTATATGGCCAGTAACCCCACATGATGGCAGATTGTCTGTTTTCCCCTAGGATAAAAGGTTCTAAAAATCTGGATTTCCTTGAGGTTTTTTAACAAAGTTGGGGTTAGGTTTATTCTTAAACCTTTCATCACTTTTAATCTGGGGAACAGAGGGATTACTCTTTCCCCTGAGGTTTGCATACCTCCAGAGTCCTTGATTCAACATATTCATCAGCAATTTCTACTGCCACCAAAACCCTGGAAGGCTTTTTTGTGAGGGAATGTGTCTACACTGGCAGAGGTACATCGTTGGCAGTTACATCACCACTCAGAGAGCGTCGAAGAGAAACTGCTGTTGTGTGTTCACACTGTCAGCTGCCTGCACAATAGCGTGTTCACTTGCATCGGTATTCGGAGTGGTGCACTCTGGGCAGCTATCCCACAGAGCACCTCTTCCTCTTCTGCCACTAAGAGTTGTGGGAAGGCTAAGGGGATTGCGGGGCATCCTGGGTCTCGTCCCAGTGCCCACAATGCATTGCTTTGCATCCCAGCAATCCCTGTGCTTCTGTCCACATTTGGCTCCATCTTTCAACAGTTTGTGTACTGTGCGCTCTGCTTCTTCGGTCTGCAGGGGTGGATTCTGAACGGTTAACCAATATACTGCTTACTCTCACTAACATGTCACAAGTGGCAGTGGAGTTATTCCGTAAGCTACAGAGGCAAAAGGAGTTAAATGTTGATCTCTCCACGCGTAGTAGCTACGAGATGGGGGAAAAGCTGACTGCTGCAGAGGAGCATGTGGATTGGACAGAGACTTCTCTTAGGGGAGAGTCTATTGATAGAGAATCTCCAGGTTATAGTCAGGAGTAGAGGATGGAAGAGGATAATGTAAGGGCCAGATCAGATGATAAACATTCACATAAAAAAGAATCTGACACTGACCATTGTCAGAAAAGGGCAGACAAATAAACAGTGACAAGTTTTTAAAGTGCTTGTACACAAATGCTAGAAGTCTAAATAATAAGATGGATGAACTAGAGTGCCTTGTGATAAAGTAGGATATTGATATAATAGGCATCACAGAAACCTGGTGGACTGAGACCAATCAATGGGACACAATCATTCCGGGGTACAAAATATATCGGAAGGACAGAACAGGTCGTGGCGGGGGCTGGGGGGGAGGAGGAAGTGGCACTATATGTGAAAGAAAATGTAGAATCAAATGAAGTAAAAATCTTAAGTGAATCTACATGTTCCATGGAATCTCTATGGATAGAAATTTCATGCTCGAATAAGAATATAACATTAGGGATCTATTATTGACCACCTGACCAGGACAGTGATAGTGATGATGAAATGCTAAGGGAAATTAGAGAGACTATCAAAATTAGGAACTCAATGATAGTGGGGGATTTCAATTATCCCCATATTGATTGGGAACATTTCACTTCAGGACAAAATGCAGAGATAAAATTTCTCAATACTTTAAATGACTGCTTCTTGGAGCAGCTGGTACGGGAACCCACAAGGGGAGAGGCAACTCTAGATTTAGTCCTGAGTGGAGCGCAGGAGCTGGTCCAAGAGGTAACTATAGCAGAACCACTTGGAAATAGTGACCATAATACAATAGCATTCAACATCCCTGTGGTGGGAAGAACATCTCAACAGCCCAACCCTGTGGCATTTAATTTCAAAAGGGGGAACTATGCAAAAATAAGGGGGTTAGTTAAATAGAAGTTAAAAAGTACAGTGACTAAAGTGAAATCCCTGCAAGCTGCATGGGCACTTTTTAAAAAGACACCATAATAGAGGCCCAACTTTAATGTATACCCCAAATTAAGAAACACAGTAAAAGAACTAAAAAAGAGCCACCGTGGCTTAACAACCATGTAAAAGAAGCAGTGAGAGATAAAAAGACTTCATTTAAAAAGCGGAAGTCAGATCCTAGTGAGGCAAATAGAAAGGAGCATAAACACTGCCAAATTAAGTGCAAGAATGTAATAAGAAAAGCCAAAGAGGAGTTTGAAGAACGGCTAGCCAAAAACTCCAAAGGTAATAACAAAATGTTTAAGTACATCAGAAGTAGGAAGCCTGCTAAACAACCGGTGGGGTCCAGGGCCGGTGCTACCATTTAGGCAAACTAGGCGGTTGCCTAGGGCACCAAGATTTGGGGGGGGGCGCCAAAAAGCAATGCCCCCAATTTTTTTTTTTACAGCGTTCCTATGTCCTCTCCCCAAGCACGTGGTCACCGCTACACTTCTTCCGCCTCCCAAGCTTGCAGTGCCAATCAGCTGTTTGTCGCCGCAAGCCTGGGAGGGGAGGAAAATTAGAGCGGGTGGTGGCGTGCTCGGGGAGGAGGCGGAGCAGAGGTGAGCTGGGGTGGGAAGCTGCCACACGGCTCCCCGGAGGTGGGAGCTGCCATCAGGGGGCCTCAGGGCGGGGGGGGGGGGGGGGGGGGCGCGGCGCAAAGTGGAAGTTTTGCCTAGGGCACGAAACTTCCTTGCACCGGCCCTGGTGGGGCCCCTTGATGATCGAGATACAAAAGGAGTGCTTAAAGACGATAAAGTCATTGCGGAGAAACTAAATGGATTCTTTGCTTCAGTGTTCACAGCTGAGGATGTTAGGGAGATTCCCAAACCTGAGCTGGCTTTTGTAGGTGACAAATCTGAGGAACTGTCACAGATTGAAGGGTCACTAGAGGAGGTTTTGGAATTAATTGATAAACTTAACATTAACAAGTCACCGGGACCAGATGGCATTCACCCAAGAGTTCTGAAAGAACTCAAATGTGAAGTTGCGGAACTATTAACTAAGGTTTGTAACCGGTCCTTTAAATCGGCTTCTGTACCCAATAACTGGAAGTTAGCTAATGTAACGCCCATATTTAAAAAGGGCTCTAGATATGATCCCGGCAATTACAGACCGGTAAGTCTAACGTCGGTACCGGGCAAATTAGTCGAAACAATAGTTAAGAATAAAATTGTCAGACACATAGAAAAACAAACTGTTGAGCAATAGTCAACATGGTTTCTGTAAAGGGAAATCATGTCAGAGTTCTTTGAAGGGGTCAACAAACATGTGGACAAGGGGGATCCAGTGGACATAGTGTACTTAGATTTCCAGAAAGCCTTTGACAAGGTCCCTCACCAAAGGCTCTTACGTAAATTAAGCTGTCATGGGATAAAAGGGAAGGTCCTTTCATGAATTGAGAACTGGTTAAAAGACCAGGAACAAAGGGTAGGAATTAATGGTAAATTCTCAGAATGGAGAGGGGTAACTAGTGGTGTTCCCCAAGGGTCAGTCCTCGGACCAATCCTATTCAACTTATTCATAAATGATCTGGAGAAAGGGGTAAACAGCGAGGTGGCAAAGTTTGCAGATGATACCAAACCGCTCAAGATAGTTAAGACCAAAGCAGACTGTGACGAACTTCAAAAAGATCTCACAAAACTAAGTGATTGGGCAACAAAATGGCAAATGAAATTTAATGTGGATAAATGTAAAGTAATGCACATTGGGAAAAAAAAATAACCCCAACTATACATACAATATGATGGGGGCTAATTTAGCTACAACAAGTCAGGAAAAAGATCTTGGAGTCATTGTGGATAGTTCTCTGAAGATGTCCACGCACTGTACAGAAGTGGTCCAAAAAGCAAACAGGATGTTAGGAATCATTAAAAAGGGGAGAGAGAACAAGACTGAGAATATATTATTGCCCTTATATAAAATCGATCGTACGCCCACATCTCGAATACTGCGTACAGATGGTCTCATCTCAAAAAAGATATACTGGCACTAGAAAAGGTTCAGAAAAGGGCAACTAAAATGATTAGGGGTTTGGAACGGGTCCCATATGAGGAGAGATTAAAGAGGCTAGGACTCTTCATCTTGGAAAAGAGGAGACTAAGGGTACATCTACACTACAGGGGGGAGTCGATTTAAGATACGCAAATTCAGCTACGTGAATAGCATAGCTGAATTCGATGTATTGCAGCCAACTTACCCCGCTGTGAGGATGGCGGCAAAATCGACTTCTGCGGCTTTCTGTCGGTGGCGCTTACTCCCACCTCCGCTGGTGGAGTAAGAGCGCCGATTTGGGGATCGATTGTCACGTCCCGTCGGGACGCGATAAATCGATCCCCGAGAGGTCGATTTCTACCTGCCGATTCAGGCGGGTAGTGTAGACCTAGCCTAAAAGGGGATATGATAGAGGTATATAAAATCATGAGTGATGTGGAGAAAGTGGATAAGGAAAAGTTATTTACTTATTCCCATAATACAAGAACTAGGGGTCACCAAATGAAATTAATAGGCAGCAGGTTTAAAACAAATACAAGGAAGTTCTTCTTCACGCAGTGCACAGTCAACTTGTGGAACTCCTTACCTGAGGAGGTTGTGAAGGTTAGGACTATAACAGGGTTTAAAAGAGAACTGGATAAATTCATGGAGGTTAAGTCCATTAATGGCTATTAGCCAGGATGGGTAAGGAATGGTGTCCCTAGCCTCTGTTTGTCAGAAGATGGAGATGGATGGTAGGAGAGAGAGATCACTTGATCATTGCCTGTTAGGTCCACTCCCTCTGGGGCACCTGACATTGGTCACTGTCAGTAGACAGGACACTGGGCTAGGTCTGACCCTGTACGGCCGTTCTTATGACACGACATTGCTTGTGGCATTCACAGAGGTGATGACCACAGTGGAATGCTGCTTTTGGACTTGGGAAACAAGCACTAAGTGGTGGGATCACATCGTCATGCACGTCTGGGATGATGAGCAGTGACTGCAGAACTTTCAGATGAGGAAAGCCACATTCATGGGACTGTGTGATGAGCTCACACCAGCACTGCGGTGCAAGGACATGAGAATGAAAGCTGCCCTGCCATTGGAGAAGCACGTAGTGATTGCACTGTGGAAGCTGGCTATTCCAGACTGCTACCAATTGGTCACTAACCAGTTCGGAGTGGGAAAGTTGACCGTTGGACTCGTGTTGAGGGAAGTGTGCAGGGCCATTAATCGCATCCTGCTCCAAAAGACCATGACTCTGGTCAATGTGTGTGACATTGTGGATGGCTTTGCACAAATGGGCTTCCCTAACTGTGGCGGGGCAATAGATGGCCCACATATTCCAATTCTGGCACCAGACCACCTAGCCACCAAGTACATTAATTGGAAGAGGTATTTCTCTATGGTTCTGCAGGCTTTTGTGGACCACTGTGGGCATTTCACATACATTAACACAGGCTGGTGTGGAAAGGTGCATGATGCATGCATCTTTCAGAACACTGGCCTATTCATGAAATTGCAAGCAGGGACTTCCTTCCTGGGTGAGAAGATCACCATATGGGAAGTTGAAATGCCCATTATGATCCTGGGAGAACCTGCCTACCCCTTAATGCCTTAGTGGCTCATGAAGCTGTACACAGGGCAACTTGACAGCAGCAAGGAGCGGTTCAACAACAGGCTGAGCAAGTGCAGAATGACTATTGATAGGGCCAGCTCCAGGCACCAGCTTACCAAGCAGGTGCTTGGGGCGGCCACTTCGGAGAGGGGCGGCACGTCCAGGAATTTGGCGGCAATTCGGCGGATGGTCCCTCATTCCTGCTCGGAGCGAAGGACATTCCGCCAAATTGCCACCGCAGATCACAGCTTTTTTTGTTTGTTTTTTGTTTGGCAGCTTGGGGCGGCCAAAACCCTGGAGCCAGCCCTGACTGTTGAGAGTGCTTTTGGCCATTTAAAAGCCCACTGGCACTGGACCTGGCCAATGACAATATTCCTATGCTTATAGCCGTGTGCTCCATAACATTTGTGAAGGGAAGGGTGAAAGCTTCATTCAGGGCTGGACCACTGAGGCTCAGCACCTGGAGGCTGAATTTGAACAGCCAGAGACCAGGGCTATTAGAGGGGGCAGCATACAGCCATAAGGATCAGGAATGTCTTGAGGCACCAATTTGATGCTGAAAGCCACGAATATTTGTTGCTATGCTCAGACGTGCAATGCTTGTACTGCTAGGATTGTGATTGGGGCAGATGATGCACTATGAAGGTTTAAGAAAATTGCCTGTTGCTTTGCTTTCAAACCAAAACAATTCTTTTATTAAAAAACAGCCACGAGAGAGACAAACAAAACAAAAAAAACCCACCACATCAGCACTGTGGAGAGTGGGGGAAGGGAGGGTCCCAGGAGGTGTCGTCCCAGGACGGTTAAAGATTTGTGTATGTCCAGGTATCATATCCAACCTTCTCCTTTGGAGTACAGTGCAGTGGGTACTGTACTTCAACAGGGCTCAACAGGTGTTGAGTGCAGTGGGTAATGGGAGTCTGCAGGGCTGGAGTGTGACGGGGCAGAAGTGGAATGCAGCAGGTACAGACTGGAGCCAGGAGGTTGATAAGAGTGTGTTGTTGGTGTCTGATGGGCTCATGGGAAGAGTTTTGCAACAGCGGCTGCAGGGGAGGGTGGGCACGGAGCTGCTTGATTTGCAGCACTAGTAGGGAGCCAGTCCACTTGGCACTCCATAATGTTTAAGAGCCACTCTGTGGCTTCATTCTGCCTTGCTGCGTTCTCCTTTCGGTCCATCTTCTCACTGTCCCGCCCCTCCTTCAATTCTTGTTTTTCAGCCACAAATCCTCTTTAGTTCTTCATGGCCGCTTTCTAATTTTGCGCAGCTGTTCAGCTGGCGATAACAAAGAGGGAGGCTGGGTTCCCAAGGTCATCTCTGAAGCCAAAATGCAACATTTTACAGGAGCACACAGACCACTGATTTAAAACACAGCTACTATTCACATACCTGTCACTAGCTGGCTGACCCCAAGCAAGCACACTTGAGCCACAAGACCCCCAAAATGGTGAGTAACTGCAGGGGCAGGGGAAATCAGTGTTCCAGGACCGTACTGTATACTGGTCATGTGGTTCTTTGAGAGAGCCAGCACTGTAGGAGTGGACTGATGATCAGTGCCCCTACATTTTCTACTGGCTGTGTTCATTATGGAAGATATCTCGCTGCAGAGGGTGATCAGGGAATCCAGAGAGGGTCTTCTCCAAGACTGTGGCTTCCTCCCTGGCCTTTATGTGGCTCACTTGTGTGCATCAATGGTCTCCCCCCACAGTAATGGCAGAGCGGAGTGGGAAAGTTATCCTTAATGGGGCAAGAAACAAAGCAGCTCTGCCAAAACCTGCAGGAGCAAATTGCCCAGTATCACCATAACAGTTTTGTGGAGACCTCTGTGGCAGATTCCCATGAAGTGAGAGAGTCAATCAACACCCTGTTCTGCTGCTCAGACTAGGCACATGGTGGTACATGCATCATACAGACACAAGCCTGCTTTCTGTAATCCTCCTGCCCCCAAAAACTCACTTAGCGAGTCTCAAAATCAAAGCTACTTATTAGGAGCCTCCTCTCCTGTTTACGCTTCGCCAAGCTCCAACTGCTGTGACTAGCTAGCCTCCTCCGGGGTAGAGAAGAGCACCTTGATCCATGCATTTCTGCCTCTGGGTCCCCCTCCCGCTCTACATCCTCGTCCAAGATTTCCTCCTCCTGGTTCGGTCCACTCTCGACTGGCACTTGAACCACCGGAGTATCCACAGGGGCCTTTGCAGTGGAGGTGGGATTGCCACTGAGTATCGCGTCCAGCTCTTTGTAGAACTGGCAGCTTGTGGACGCAGCACCGGAGCAGCTGTTTGCCTCCCCTGCCTTGTGGTAGGTGTTCTGCAGTTTCTTCACTTTGACACTGCACTGTGTCCCCGTCATGGCCCCTTTCTATCATGCATTGTGAAATCTGTCCATAGGTATCATAATTGCTATGGCTGGAGCACAGCTGGGACTGGATAGCCTCCTCTCCCCAAATGCTGATGAAGTCCAGCAGCTTGGCATTGCTCCAAGTGGGGGAGGGGGAAGTCACCTGGTGCGTGGAGCAGGCATGGTTACCTGGAAAGATGTGCTGAGACCACTGCATGCGTCACCAAGCAAACAGGAAGGGGACTTTCAAAATTCCCAAGGAATTCAAGGCGTGGGGCTTGCAGTTGGTCACCTGACAGCAGGGCAGTAGAGTTCAAATTGATGACCAGAAAGGCAAGAACAGGCATTGTGGGACACCTGCCAAAGGCCAATTGCAGCCCTGTAATCGAGCAGGGTGTATACATTGGCACCGCAGATCTGTTGCCCTGGAGCAGAAAGCTCTACGCTTCTCATCAGGGTGGTTTTTTACAGTGCTGCAACTGCGCAGTTTCTGCGCACTAAGTGGCTTGGTAGTGTGTATACCTTGGGAGTTACAGCACAGAAAGCTGGTTTACTGCACAGAAACTTGCCAATGTAGACAAGGCCAGAGATGGCCACTTTTACTTCATCAGCGATGACCTATAATAACTGCTGTGTCACCAAATCTAACAACTTGTCAAAGCTAACATCAGCATAAATTAAATAAATAAATGGAGATATCCTATCTCCTAGAACTGGAAGGGACCTTGAAAGATCATTGAGTTGAGTCCAGCCCCCTGCCTTCACTAGCAGGACCAAGTACTGATTTTGCCCCAGATCCTTAAGTGGCCCCCTCAAGGACTGAACTCACAACCCTGGGTTTAGCAGGCCAATGCTCAAACCACTGAGCTATCCTCCCCAATCATCCAGTTTTTAAAACTTAACTACACCTTATGCACATATTCTACGAGTATGTGAAGTTATGAGATTTTGCTCTATGTTTACTGAAATATGTTGTAAGTTTGAGAGTCTCTATTACTAGGTGGTGATTCACTCCCAGGAGGGTGTTACATGACCATTAATCAGCAGGGGAGTTGTAAAAAGGGATTTACAATACTGTAAGAGGGCTAAACAAGGATCACACAATGGGGGATTGGTCAACTATGTGACTCAATAAAGCCCACCAGACATGTCTGGGCTAGTGTCTTCCAGACTGAAGATGTAGAATAGGGGATAGTGGCATCATGCATTGGGCTCTCTCCTCCCCCACCTATACTGGAAGCAACAAAAACACTGGGAAGACAAAAGACTTGAACTGAGGAAACTGACCTGTTCACTTCATTCTCGAGGTAGCAGCAGTGTGACCATATATTCCACATTCTGCACTTGTTGCATGTTTAGAATGCAAAGGGCAAGGTATGTGTACAAAAGGTGAGATCATGACTGGCCCTTACATGGCCATGTAGTGGGGACAGGACTGAGTAGAGAGCTTCCCACCACATTAGCATGGTCTTTGTAAAGGTCAGCTAGAATTGCAGCCCCTATGCTCAAGGGAGGCCTGGGGTTGCAATCTAGATATTGCCATCAAAGGGCAACTCAGCTGGAAGGTAGCAGGAAGGGATGGAGAAGGGAAAGAAGTAGGCAGAGCAATGGCTCTGTGCTTCTCGTGCAAGCAGTATCATAATGTAACCCTTAAAGAAGCATAGTAGTCAGTGTACTCTGCTCACACACTGGGAAAGCTCTCAGACAGAATGCCTCATGGCGCTCCTTCCATGCATTTTCTCCAAGGCAGAGCAGTGGCTAAATGCTACAATATTGCCCCCAAACTATACAAAATATGCCACAGCCTCTGCAATGTACTCAAGAGAGGACTAATGGCTTGATTTTACCATACTTGCTATTCTGCGAAAGGTCAAATTGCAGTCGGTACTATTAATGCATCAGGGCAGTAGAGTGAGGCCCAAAATTTGAATTGTTTAGTTATGTACACAATCCCAACGCGTAGGCATAGCACAGAATGAGGATCCAACATTAAGCATTAGTCTGCAGGATAGCAGTGTTCAATGACCTTTATAATCAGGTCTTCATTCCTCTGAACTCTAAAGTTGGATTTCTTCATGTTTGGGCTGCAAGGACTCAAATGGAGGTGAATGTTTTGCAGGCCTGCACTGAGGGAGAGCAGGAAGCTTAGAAACTATGGAAAGCAACAGCTAGAATAGGCTAAATTCTTATGCAAGAACACTTTGAGCAGTGCCTGTTCAAGTGCTCTAAAAGGGTCATTACACCTCTACCTCGATATAATGTGACCCGATATAACACAAATTCGGATATAATGTGGTAAAGCAGTGCTCCAGGGGGTGGGGATCAAAGCAAGTTCTATATAACACCGTTTCACCTATAATGCAGTAAGATTTTTTGGCTCCTGAGGACAGCGTTATATCAAGGTAGAAGTGTAAATGAAGAAAAAGATATTTCATAGAAAGATTTGTGCCCAGTATTACAAGTTTACCTTAGTGATGCTTTGTCTTGCCTATATTATTTTGCACAATCACTAGTTAACTGCATTCAGCTTTACATGTTTCCCTCAGCAGCAGAAATGCCAAGGAATTTTGAAAAAAAAATGGGCATGGCAAGAAACAAGAGTTTTCTCAAATGCACTCAAGCATGCTCTGCTTTCCTTCTCTGCAAATCTTACCCCTCACTGCATACTAAGGGCCTAATTCTCACCTGGTGTATGTCGGTGTAGGTCAGTAGTGACTGTTGAGGTAAAACTATGGTACATGTGAGTTTCTCAGCAGTAATTAATTCTAAGTAGATACAGGTGTGATAAGTTTTGATGTGTTAAAATGAAAGAAAAAAATCCTTTAAGAAAAAATGTGAGGCTCTTCCATGATGTTCTGTCATTCTTTGTTTAGATCCTTACTGCAGTGCATAATCCTCAAAGGAGAAGGGCTGGAAAGGGCAAAAGTGGCTCTAAACAACCTCTACACCTCCCCCAATCCTGGTGCTGGTGGTGATGCAAGCCACAGGGCCATTGTAAGATAAAAGAGATAGAAAAGCCTCCTAGAGTAGGGTGACCAGATCACCTAGGTCAAATATCGGGAGGGGGACGCGTGACAAACAAGCAAATATCAGGACAGTCCCGATAAAATCGGGACGTCTGGTCACCCTATCCTAGAGACTGTTTCACTGGCCATGGTTGGGTTAAACACATTGAGATTTAACTCTGCCTCTTTTCCAGAAAAAACCCACTTGGTCCTGACATCTCAACAGCAGTGGAGGCAGTAGGAACAACAGAGTCAGCTGTGCCAGCTTCCTTAGGAGGAAGCAAGCATAGTGAGGGATGGCACTCAGAGGGAAATGGAGCTGTCCCACATTGTTTGGGGGTGTCCTCAGCTGCCCCTTGAGAGCAGCTTTAGCTGGGCTCAGTGTTTTTGCCCATCATGACTGCTTACAAGTGGGTTTCTTTTCATCCTCATGAACGGTCAATGGGCCACCTCTCTAGTGTCTGAGCATCAGTCACTCTCTCCCACCCACAATAGATCTTACAAAGGCCTTGTCTTCACTTCTAAAAAAAAATTCGTATTAGTTACCCTGAGGTTAAAAAAAAAAAAAATACACAACACACAATGAAAACCAGGCAGTTTAGTTTTACCATGAGGTAAATTCATTGAGGTCAACCCCTGGAGGAGTAGAGAGCTTCCCTCCCCCCGTGAGGTAAAAACACAATGAAGACCAGACTCTTTAGTTATGTCTGAATAGCTCATACAGGTTAGTTGTCCCAAGCTGTGGGATGGGGGAGAAGAAGAAAAGGGTGGGGGGAGAAAAATCACACCTTTTTAATCAGTGAAGACAAGGCCTAAGACTTTGACCTAGTGGAACCCATCTAATCTTAGTAAAATTTCTCTTTCTACCAAAAACAAATAGTTTACTGAGACTGGAGATGTTCCATACTCCCAAAAGCTCATACAGGTTTGGCATGTGCAGCGCAAGGATTAAAGTGCCCAGAATAATCATAAAGACGACCTTTATCTCCCCTAATTGTGAAAACCTGAATTTCCTGCTGGCTCATGAGCATAGCCATTTTCTGCTGGCAGTTGCTCTTTTCCAATGTGCAGCCTTATAACAGGGTGATTTGTTTAATCAGTGGGCCTAGTGTTCCAGGCCTGACTCCAGTCTCTGTCAGATTGTCACAGGGGGTTTAAGTCAGCTGCCAGGAGTGCTGGCCTTGGGCTCTGACTCTAGCCCTTCTATTAGTCTATAGCAGGGTGTTTGGGTGGTCAGCAGGCCTATTGGTCTGGGCCACGAACTCCAGCTTTTAGTTCATAGTATCCTCACCCACTGCATCAAGTCTTAGATGGACTGGCCTCTTTGATGGGAACCCCTAGCCCTTTCCTCCTTGGGATCAGGGCTGTAGCTCTAGTCTGTGTAGGGAGACCTGTGCCCTTCCTCTCCATGAGGTCCTGGCCCAGGGCTCTGAAAGTGAATCTGCATGCACCAGCTTAAGTTCAGTTGGTCCACTTGGTCACCTTCCCCTGGGCCACTTCCAGCCACCCCTGCATCTCAGTTTGGGAGGTGGTCACAATGGGCTTCCGACCCTCCCAAACTACAGCTGATGCCTGCAGCCTTCTCGAGTTCCTCCCCATGATCCTTCCTCCCTCTTGGGAAATGTCTAGGAGGATGGGGGAGACTCTCAGTCAGGTCCCCATGATAGAAACTTACTCTCCTGTTGCTACAGAGCAGTACTTCTCCAGGAAAGGGCCACCACTACCTATGAAAAAGATTTGGGGGTCATGGTGGATAATCAGCTGAACAGAAGCTCCTCGTGTAGCACTGGCCAAAAGAGCTAATATCATCCTGAATGCATAAAGAGGGGAGTCTCAGAAGTGAAGATGTTCTTTTACCTCTGCATTTGCCACTGATGTGATTGCTGCTGAAATACTGTGTCCAATTGTGCTGTCCAGAGTTTAAGAAGGATGTTGATGAGTTGGAGAGGGTTCAGAGACGAGCCATGAGAATGATAAGAAGGTATAGAAAACAGACTCAAGGAGCTCAATCTATTTAGCTTAACAAAGAAATGGTTAAGGGATGACTTGATTAAAGTGCATCAGTGTCTACATGGGGAACAAATATTTGATACTAGATTGAAAAGCCCATTAAAGAGAGGTGTAACATAATCCAATGGATGGAAGCTGAAGCTACACAAATTCACACTGGTGATAAGGCCTAAATTTTTAATAGTGACGGTAATTTACTCTGGGAGCAATCACTGACAATTTTTAATCCAAGATTGGATGTGTTTCTAAGAGATCTGCTCAAGGAATTATTTGGGGGAAAGTCTATGGTCTTGGTTATAAAGGAGGTCAGACTAGATTATCACAATGGTCCCATCGAGCCTTGGAACCTGTGAAAAGGTTAAAATTGGATTAGGGATAACCCCTCATGCTTCAAGGCATGTTCAAGTAGGCTTCTAAACTTGCTCCACCAAATGTTGTGTGTTTATTCAGGTGGGTATATGAATTTAAGTACCAGATTTTCAAATGGGCCTCTAATGTCTATGTTAGTGTGTTTCACTAAAGCACTCAGCAGCTTTCATGATGGGTTTCACACAATCCATCTCTCAGAATGCTATCAACAGTCAAGATGCTACTTCCAAGCAGAGAGAAAAGGTAATGGTTCTTAGGGTAGGCTGGGAGCAGGTTCTGATTTGCAGTTATGTTCATGCAATCAGAGTCTGGCCTTTTGTTTGATAGATGGGGCCAGATTCTACAATATGGTGAGGAACTGTAAAATTTGAGAGAGTTCAGAACCAGTCTGGATTGGTCTTCATATGACTGCAGAGTCACTCCCTTACAGATGTTGGCAAAGAAGTTTCTTTAGAACCATCCTCTTTACCATCCTAACAGGCACATTCAAGCTTTGTGATAAATGCTATTTTCCCATGAAGAAAATATCTTTAATTTGTGAACTTTGATAGGATTGTTTTCCACAGCTTGCTGTAGAGGTGAACAGTTCACTGAAGCTTTGATGCTTACCCAAACTCACCCACATGCAATTATGCAGATTATTAACAGCAATTCTTATTTTTTGTGTGCACACAAACCATGCATTAATGTTTCACTATAAATCCAAGACCGAGAGTAACAGACATTTTTCAGATTCATGGAGCCCATGCAGGGTTGGAAAAGTCAGAAAAAGCTAGATTCCCCCCCTCCCCCACAGAAGATTCAGATCAACTGTAAAAGATGTGTATTTACTACAGTGACAAAAGTGTCAGACAATAGGCAGTGTGGAGGAATACAAAATGGTGTGAAGGAGTTCTGGGAGAAAGTATTGAAGCTAAAGCAAGGAGGTTAACAGAAGTTAGCATGATAGGATACAATTTAAAAAAAATTATCTAAAATGAATGCCTTTGTTGACTCATTTCTTGTGGGTATCATAGCAAACAAATGTGAGTGTAGCAGACATACTTGAATGAGGAGTTCAGAGTGGGAAGATAGCAGGGAGGCTAGTTAACATTTGCTACTTGTATTTGACTGCAGTGCAGAATGAAGAATCACTACATACTTTCTGAAAAATATCCTTTTCCTTACAGATTATAATTGAATAAAATACTTTCATTGCTTCATTTTAAGCTATCCATGATTGAAACTGACTGCATAAGTATCAGTTTTAATCCAAACAATTACCTTTTTCAAATGAAACATTGACAATATATTTAGCAATAGCTTCATACTAAGAGAACATCTACTTGGCTAAAGTGATCTGCCACTCTGATGTTTAATGTGTGTGTGTTTATCTGAAGCATAGGGGACATCTTTAGTTTACAGTATCTTTGCTCATTATTAGTATATTGCCTAATTGCATATGATTGATTTTATTGTCCTAGGTTATGCAAGACGTCAAGGGCAGGGAGGACAGGCTGACACTCTAAACTACTCCCATAACTATGCATGGACAGACAGCTGTACCTCAGCTACAGCTCAATTGGATGTCATCATTAGTTGAAACTGAGAAAACAGATTATCAGCTGTAACAATTATAAGTTGAGAAACTTAATACCTTAAATATTTTGTCTTACACTACACAAACTAACTGGCAGGAGAACACACAGTTAAATTTAGAAAAGCACAGAAACCAAGTGATTTACAGCTTTTTTGTGTATACACAAACCCAGATTCTGCCCTGAGTTATAGTAGTGTGATTCCTTGACTTCAGTGGGGCTCACTTTCTCCCCCTTTCCTCCTTGGTCTCAGGCCCGCTCTTTCTTCTTGCAATCACAAGTTGGTCAGCTCCCCACTCCCTTTGCCTCTACTTTCTCCCAGTTGAACCCCATTGCTGCTCCCAAGGTGTGGGCAGAGAACTATACTGGGGCTATGCTTGCACCATCACTGCTTAGATACTGATACTGCCTGTGACAGTGCTGGGGACTCACCACCGCAGCGCCTCCTTCTGTTCTGTCCGGGTATTAGCTCTTAATAGTCCTTGTCTATCTCTTGTCCTCCGTTGGCATCTGGACCCATGTTGCTCCCCACTTGGTGGTGTCCTCTTCAGGACACTGCCCTCCTGCAGTGCCCCTTAGTCCACCCTCACCCCCTTCGGGGAGGGGAAAGGGGGTTAACAGCAGTGGCCACCCGCAATCTCACAGTCTAGCCCCTGGCTCAAGGGCTGGTTGCAGTCTGCTCTGACTGCTCCTGTGCCACCAGATGCAGTACAAGGGAGAAAGGGGGGACCCAGGCCCACCCACTACTCTGGGTCCCAACTCAGGGACCCTCTAGTGGCAGCCTCTCTGCCCTCCTCCTCTCCCCTTGTCCAACTGTCCCTGGGCCACTTCCCCTCTGGCCCCTCGCACCTTCTAGGTGATTTCTATCAGAGCCCACAGTCTGGCAGGTATTGGGCTGGAGCCCTACTGTGCTCCCCCTGAGCCTGCCCAGCACTGCTCTGTCAGAGGTGCTAATCTCCTGCTCTGGAGACCAACCTTCCCCCATAAAGGTCTGGGATAGACTCCATGCTCCCTTCCTGGGCCGCCTTTATATAGGGCCTAGCCTAGCCCTGATTGGCTGGCTCTAATCTCAGCCCTGATTGGCTCTCAATAGGCCCTTCCCTAATTGGCTGCCAGCTACACAGATGCTCTGGCCTACTCTAGCCCCCTCTCTCATGCCCCAAGGAGGAATGAGCTCTTAGCTCTGCTGTATACTTTCAATGGAGGGAGAAGCTCTCATAGGGACTGGAGCGTACTAGTCCTACTTGCTCCTCCATTTATGGATTGCATTTTAAGGTACTACTATATTGGATATGCTAGGAGAGGAAGTCAGCCCCTTCTTCTCTGACTGCATTCTATAGGACATATTGAAGGGGCTAGAATCTGTCATTCCTCCTTCCACCCTTTGTTGAACTGCTGGTTAGGAGAGAGGAGCTAATTGTCACCAAGGGATTTTGTTTAAAGAAATAAAAGGACTGGATTTAACAAATGGGGCTTAGCGCCTTGTTGCAAACCACCACCACCACCGAAAGGGGTGAATTTCAACCTTTAAGGTGTATTGTGGTGATGCAACCATGTTGGTAAAAATATCAGAATACTTTTTGCAGACCAGACCAAATGACATTGAAAAGCCCCTCACCAGGTTTCTTACACCACAGTGGTCATAGTAGACTCAAATTAGTGAAAAAATATTTCAGTCAAAACAACTCGTTAAAGTCACTCATGAAAAACATCTCATTATTAGGCTCAATATAAAGCAAGTGAGTGCTATTCTATGGCCTATATCAGAGTAGATGATCTAATAGTCCCTTCTGGCCTCAAGTATAGACATCTCTTAATTGACTATGATGATTTAAACCAGCTCATGATTTGTCCCTCTGCCTTTGGTAGAGTTGAGCAAATGAAATGAAGAAATTATTTCCCCTTTTTGTTTGTGAAGAGTCAGGAAGCAGCTTATGATTAACGAATAAATCTGAGACAGTCAGTCAAATCAGAGCTAAGTTTATTCTTGAACTGGCACTGGTATGCTGTACTGTGAGCATTTAATATTCAGGAGCAGAGCTGAGTGGTTGGTCACCTACATTGCACGGTAGGCACCTAATCAGAATTTAAGACTTACTTTTTGTGATCATTTTCCAATAATTGTTTACAATTGTCTATTTCCAAGAATATTCCTGCCAGGAGACTTATTCACTAGAATATTATCAGAAAATGAACATAAAAGGGATGTGTGTACACACCCAAAGTGAATCTCTTGAAAAATGAATAGAATTTCTTAAAATATATGCTTAGCTTTAACTTTATGCTAACTACGATATCTTGTTATTAAGGTACTAGTAGCTGAAAGCTTGTGCTGTGGCTTGGTTGTGGTAGTTGGGTCAAGTAATCCACCATTTCCATCATACAACCAATGAAATTATTGCATGCAAGTTAGCTATAGAATAAGGGTGATGATTGGTTGAGTTACCTCTGATATCAGAAGGATCTAGAACTCTTGGCATGGAATAGATTCATGCATTATAGTAGAAGTACACCATGTTGGTGTAATTTGAAAGCAAAAATGAGAGCATTAAAATTGGATGGCAATAGACAACAAATCCCAGTAATGATCAAACCTGGTGATATTCTGAACAAAGAGCTCTCAACCACGCGTATAGCTGTTTCCCTTACTTCACAGACTCAGACATTCTAGGCTTCAGAGTGACACAGACAGGTATAGATTCTATTAGGAATATGTCTCCTTTTATTATAGGCAGAACTAGTAGTGACACCTGTAATTAAGGCTGCATTACACTTCCATTATAAGACACTTCTCAGTTACTTACAACTTTTGCCAAAATGTAACCATTTGGGCTGCATGAGGGGCACCATCCTCAAGCGTACCCTCTTGTGGCCCTGAAGGCTTGCTGCTCTCAGCTCCCTCTTAGCACCTGTAATCCTTTACTCAAACCCAAGAACAAGAGGCCCCCTTTGTGAGTTCTAAGTTATTAGCGCCTTTTACAGAATACAAAAGAGGTGCTAACAAGGAGGTCAAGTCCCTTTTTCTGTCCAGATAAGTGACAAATTCAGGAATCCCTAGGAAACTGGGTTATCATCCAAAGTCTCACTCTCCATAATAATCATGAGTGCCCAGAACTGAATTATACTTCAGACCAACTATAGCACCCAATCAGAGGTTCCCAACCAACCTCTTTTTACTCACTGTTTTTGCCTGCCAGCTTGGCCAGGGACGGGGATACAAGCCTCCAGCTTCTCTATGAACTCCTGTCCTTAAGAGCACTTCTCTCTTAACTGAGCACTGGTGCTCTTAAATAGGTCCAGGTGCTTGTTAATCAATTAACTGCCAATCAGCCACTTAGTCAATAACTTGTTTACAAGTGGGCCAAGATGGGCTTGTTCCTCTTAATTTAGCCCACCACAAGTAGACTGGGCCCTGACTTCTCTTAAATGGGTCAGCCTCCTGGTGGCAGGCTGAAATTGTCCATGCTGGGTGTCTGCCTTAGGCTCAGTTTTTTTTTGGAAAGTTTCAGTAAAAAAAAAAAAATCCAGACATTTCTGAGAATGAGAATGGTGAAAAAAAATGTTGTTTTGCCCATGTTAACATTTTGTTTTTATAATACTTTGATTGATAAACTCTGTGCTTTGGAGCAAGGACTTGAAATTTGGCAGGATGGTCCCCCAGTGCCTTTTGCTGTTTCTGTGAAAAACTGCCTAAACATAGACAAGTTAAAAACCTTTGAAAAATCACAGATCACATATGCGCAGCAGAGACTGTTTAGGGTTTGGCAGTTAAATTCTTGGAAAATTCCATCTGTACTGAACATGCTCCAGCCCAGGGCTGCAGGGGCTAAGCAGCACTCTCTGTGCCATTGCTGTTCCTAGCAGCCATTGTGGCATTGGGCACCAGAACTCAGAGCAGCAAGGCTGTCTCCCCATGCTCCCACTGCTGGCATCGAGGCAGTGAGGAGGAGGAAACACCCTGATTCAGCTCTTGACCTGGTGTAGAAGAGAAACTGGGACTGAGAGCTGGTGGGTTAGGGGTGGAGTCTGGGACTGGGAGCCAAGAGGTGAGAGAAGAGGGGTAAGGAAGGCTAAGATTGGAGGAGGACTCCTGTAGGGTTAGAGGAAGAGAGTGGGAGAAGGATCCTGGTGAGGAGACAGGGACAAAGAGTTAGGGGCTGGGAGACAGGATGAGGAGCCTGGGTGGAGGGAGGGAAGAGACTTGGACTGGCTGGGCAAGGAAACTGGAAAATGGAGTTTTTTTGGGGGGTGGGGAAGACTGATGAGGATCTTGAGGATGTAGACTGGAATAAGAAGCCAGCGTGAAAAGAAGATTGGGATTCAGATGGGGAGCACTGGAGGAGAATGGGACTGGCTAGGTAAGGGTATAGGGACTTGGACTGGGATGTGGAGCCACATGGGGAGGGGGAAAGAGACAGGAACAGGCTGGAGGGAACAGGGACAGAAGGGTCTGTGATCATGAAAGAACACTTCCCTCCTGAACCTTGAATGGAAACCAAGATTCCTGACTCTGCTGGGAGCAAATATTGATGAAATACACTGGCAAACTGTGGGTCTCATGCCCATCTAGTGGCTGGTCCACACAGAGGATGACAATTAAAAATTTTATTAAGATGACGTTAAAAAAAAAAGTGAACATAGTTTGAGCATAGAAGTTTTTGGTTATCAGAGAATAACGTACAGATCATTGAGGCTGCAAAGTTTGGTTTAAGGTCTGGTGGCATAAGGAATACATAATCTGCAATATCGCCGAGTGGGGGTAAAGGGTTGATGGGTCAAAGTACAGACATTGAGATATGAGGGTATGAAGTTCATAAAGTGGCTATGTTCGGATGTGGAGTATAATGAGTGGATATAATGATGAGGATGGATTGACCTTCATTTGATGAGATCTACTACTGCTATCAATTATTTTGTTAAAGTGCTTCCAACTTGAGTTGTGATACTTCTTGTTTTTGTTAAAGCCTCAGACATAGTAGTCATGGCATTACCTAAGAATCTCAGCTTTCACTTTTTAAAAAAAGTATGTGGTTTTCCCTCCCGGTTATACAGAAAAGCTTGGAAACATGACCTGAGTGCATTGTAAAGGCTCAGAAAACAGATATCAAATGAAAAGAACCCAAAATGTATTCTTTTTAAAAAAACCTCATGATTTTAAGACAATCTCTTGATTTTTTGGGGCCCTTACTCATGCATTTTGAACACTTGAGGTTGGCAATTCTGCCATTAGCTGGGTAGCAGAGGTCTGAGCAGTGGATCTAAAGGTTCCAATCCTGCTGATGGCCAGTGTGGGTATCATCATGATGCCACATCATGGCATTTCTTTTTGCTTTTCTAAAAACCTAGAAAATTATGTCCAAAACACTACATTAAAAGAATTGTAAAGTTTCTAAGTCAAGCATTCAAAAGTTAGGAAATGCCAGCATTAAGGTTGTCTGTGCATATACATTAATATACAGTCTTTAATTACACAATCATAATTTATTTTCACAAGACCCTGCCTCGCTCAGGATGGACCTGCTGTGGGGACGAATCAGAGTTATGTAGTGAAGGAGGCTGTTGCCTGTAGGACTTCTGCCTCCTTTGTTGCATAAATTGGAAGGTGTCTAGTGAATAAGCCAGGAGAATGCAGAAGAGAAAGGATGGTCACCTGGTTAAGGCAAATAATGGCACCTGGATAAATGCACAGTTCTGGCATTTCCTATCTTTGAAACATTGACTTTGCAACTTTAATATTTTAACATAGTTTTCTGGATGTAATTGAGATATACATGGGGCTGATTCTGCTCTCACTTACACGGATATAAAACAATACTCTCTTAAAATTACAGTATGTTATTCCACAGTGAGAATGAAGTAAATTAGATTAAGATTATATTATACAAACATCTCATAGACCCGATTCTCCCTTGCATCTTGTTCCGAGTGAATGCAGGGTAAATGGAAAACACTAACACTGGTGTGAGGTGAAAATTTTGGTTTGGTAGATTTACACCCAGGTGCAAATGACTACACAGTATGTGGGGCAATGAAGATTCGAGGACAGAAAAAGCATTTGATTAGGAGAGCATGTTACTTCCCCTTCAAATGATTCATGTCAGTGTTTTTCTTGCTAGAGTCAGTAAAAAGCTGTTTGTTTTTACCCTAGTTTCTGCCAAAATTCTTTTCCTGTTTCTTGCCTTGACTTTAGTTCAATGTTTTGCTTCTGTCTGCTGTTCCAGCTGGTAGGCTGCAGTTACCTCAATGAAAGAGGCTCTCTCTCTTCATACGCACATTACCTACATCCACACCATTCTCCACGCACACACATGCTGTGGAACACAATAGTTTTACGTACAGGATGCTCTGCATCAAGAGGGCAGGTCACACAACCAAGGGCCTGGCAGAATCAAGTATTGCATGTTTTAAGGACTAAGTTAGTTGCTATCAGTAAAAATCAGTATCCTGGAAAAGGAAACCATAGTCCCTACTTCAGCAGCAGGAAGGAATCTCCCATCCTGAGGAAGAAAGATTATGTTCCCTCTGTGTATGATTGCCCAGGAACAACTTCCCAAATTACAACGCACAAAAAGTTCCCAATTTAGTATGTTATCAGGGTAAGACTATTGAGCTGCATGCAAAATAAAGCTCACATTCATTATTGTTATTAAGGAGTCTAATTTTAGTAACAACTATTCTATGTGAACCAAAGGCAGAGCTATGTTAAAATTGGATAGAAAACTGAATAAGAAAGGTCATACCTGCCTATGCTTTTTTAGATATAATACACAGTAATAACAATGTGATTAAATATGAAAATGACCTGTGTTGATGGAACTGGGATTTGAGTATATTTCTCTCTCTATAAATGAACACACTAGAATATGCATGTGTGTTTATGATTGAATTTTACAAGATATTTTGATGACTCTCAGTCTTGTAGTAGGTAGAGACATCAGCCTCCTCTTTGGTAGATAATCTTGGGAGAATTGTTCTGGACATACACTGAAAATAAAAATATAGAAACAAAGGACCACATGATATGAAACAGACGACTGAGAGGGGACATGATAGCAGTTTTCAGATATTTAAAAGGGTGTCATAAGGAGGAGGGAGAAAACTTGTTCACCTTAGCCTCTAAGGATAGAACAAAAAGCAATGGGCTTAAACTGCAGCAAGGGAGGTCTAGGCTGGACATTAGGAAAAAGTTCCTAACTGTCAGGGTGGTTAAACACTGGAATAAATTGCATAGGGAGGTTGTGGAATCTCCATCTCTGGAGATATTTAAGAGTAGGTTAGATAAATGTCTATCAGGGATGGTCTAGACCAGTGGTCTCCAAAGTGGGGTGCACGCACCCCAGGGGGTGCGCAAGAGGATCCTTGGGGGTGCGCGGCACAGGAGCCCTTTTCTTTTTTATTGCTTTGTCAGGGGGCTTTTTTTTTTTTTTTTTTTTTTGCGCTTCAGCTGTTCGGGCGGGAGTCCGAGCGGCTTTTTATTTTTTTTTGGTGCTTTGGCGCGGCAGGGGGTGCGTGCTCAAAAAATTTTTACTGATAGGGGTGCGCGATCAAAAAAGTTTGGAGACCACTGGTCTAGACAGTATTTGGTCCTGCCATGAATGGAGAGGACTGGACTCGATGACCTCTCGAGGTCCCTTCCAGTCCTAGAGTCTATGAATCTATGAATTACGCCTAAGTAAAACGAAGAGAGGCATGGATGGATGGATATAAGACCCTGCCCACAATGTGTGGAAATAGGTAGTGCTGAAGGAAGAAGTGTTTCTCCATAACACTGAGGACCCTATGCTGGTGACATATCTTAGAGCTGCTTAGCATCAACTCTCAGTGGAGCTGGGGCTGGGCTTGGCCCTCAGGATCAGGGAACCAGAGCTCCCTGACATCTTGACTCCTACAGCTAGGTCCTGAACAGAGGTCTGACACAGGACACAATTTGCCACTTAGTCTCTCCATATGTCAGTTTCTCATCTCTAAAACATGAATAATAAGAATGATGCTTCCTTTCTCCCATTGTTTGGCTTTGGCTACACTTGCGAGTTACAGCGCTGTAAAGCCACTCCCAGCGCTGTAACTCACTCCCCGTCCACACTGGCAAGGCATTTGCAGTGCTATATCTCCATGGTTGCAGCGCTGCATGTACTCCACCTCCCCGAGAGGAATAGCGAGTATTGCGCTGCCGCTGCGGCGCCAGTGTGGCCGCCCAATGCGCTGTGAATGGCCTCCAGAATTATTCGGCAGTATCCCACAATGCCTGTTCTAGCCACTCTGGTCATCAGTTCAAACTCTACTGCCCTGGCCTCAGGTAACCAACCATGTGACCCACCCTTTACATTCCCCCGGGAATTTTAAAAATCCCCTTCCTGTTTGCTCAGCCCGGCGTGGCGTGGAGTGCTATCAGTGAATTTTTCCAGGTGACCATGTCTCCACGCGCTAAGCGAGCTCCAGCATGGAGCAATGGCAAGTTGCTGGACCTCATCAGTATTTGGGGGGAGGAAGCTGTCCAGTCCCAGCTGCGCTCCAGCCATAGGAATTACGATACCTTCGGGAAGGTATCAAAGGACATGATGGAAAGGGGCCATGACCGGGACGCCCTGCAGTGCAGGATTAAAGTGAAGGAGCTGCGGAGTGCCTACCGCAAAGTCCGCGACGCAAACGGCCACTCGGGTGCTCCCCCCATGACCTGCAGATTCTACAAAGAGCTGGATGCGATACTTGTGGTTAACCCCACCTCCACTCCAGGCACCACCATGGACACTTCAGAGCCGGTGGGGGTGGGGAAGGAGGAAGAGGAGGAAAACGGGAGTGATGGTGGTGGGCCGGATGGAGACACGCCGGAATCCCTGGAGCCATGCAGCCAGGAGCTCTTCTCGAGCCAGGAGGAAGGTAGCCAGTCGCAGCGGCCAGTACTTGGTGGAGGACGAACAGAAGAGCTTCCTGGTAAGCGTTTTTTTTTTTCGGGAAGGAATTTTTTCGGTGCGGGATCTTTGGGAGAGGAGGGTTAGGCATGCATGCCTAGATGCGGAATAGTGCATTGATGTGGTTTATCACATTGCGGTAATCGGCCTCGGTAAACTCCTCAAATGTCTCATCCAGAATGTGTGCAATGCGCTTGCGCAGGTTTATCGGGAGAGCCACTGTGGTCCTGGTCCCAGCCAGGCTAACGTGTCCACGCCACTGTGCCGCGAGGGGTGGGGGGACCATTGCTGCACAGAGGCAAGCTGCATATGGGCCAGGGCGGAAGCCGCATTGCAGTAGAAGACCCTCCCTTGCTTCCCAGGTCACCCTCAGCAGCGAGATATCGTCCAGGATGAAATCCTGTGGAAAATGTTGGGACAGTGTTCAGTGTAGGTGTCCCTTGAAGCTGTTGGCTCTCCCCAAGGCACAGAAACTCAGAAGACAGTGCAGCCCTGAAACAATCAGTCCCCCTTACTCACCATTTTGAGGCTCCCGTGGGATATGTGTGCTCTGTTTCAGACGGGAAAATTATGCTATTGTGTAGACCGTGTGTGTTTTCTACTCCTTAAGTGCGGGGGGAATCATTACTCTGTCTGGTATAAACAATGCTGCCTCTGTTAAAATATACAGCTGCATCAACCTTGAGACCTCAGCCATCCCTCTTATCGCCTGCTCAGAGACTGCAAAGACTCAGGAAGAGACCGCGAAAAAGCAAAGAAGATATGCTGCAAGAAGTGATGCGGCAATCTATTAAAGAGAATGAGAAAGCACAGAACTGGAGGGAGAGAGAAAGCAGGATCCGCCAGGAAAACGCAGTGCACCGGCAGCAAAGCACCGCGCACCGGCAGCAAAGCACTGATAGGCTCATAAGCATCCTGGAGCACCAAGCAGACACTATCCAGGTGCTGGTAGCCATGCAGAAAGAGGAGCAGTACCGCAAACGCAAACGCCACCCCCCCTACAGCCCTTGTCCCAAAACTCTTTCCGTTGTGCCTCACTGTCACCTCCAACCCACTTTCCCCAACTTCCGTGGTCTTCATGCCAACCACTGCCTCCAACACCAGTATCTTCACCACCCAGCCCTGAAAACCACGACCCTTACCCTCTGCACTCAACCCCCATCACCATGCAGTATAGCTATCCTGCAGTGCAGCACTCACTGCACAGCACAGCAGACAGGACATACACGAATCTGTGATTGCACTGTTCCCCACTCCACTCCCTTGTTTCTTTTCAATAAATAATTATTTTTTCTTTTCAATAAATGGATTTTTTGGCTTTGAAAACATTCTTTATTATTGCGTAAAGTAAAAGACTCCTTAGCCCAGGAAATAAACAGGGACTGCAAGTCTGCTTGTCTGCTTAGCAAACACTGATTCCTAAAGATTGGTACTACTGCACTTCACTCCCGTGCTGGGCGCCAGATATCACTGCTGGTTTTCAGCCTCAAATTGCTCCCTCAAGGCATCCCTAATTCTTGCAGCCCCGCGCTGGGCCCCTGTAATAGCCCTGCTCTCTGGCTGTGCAAATTCAGCCTTCAGGTGCTGAACCTCAGAGGTCCATGCCTGAGTGAAGCTTTCACCCTTCCCTTCACAAATATTATGGAGGGCACAGCACGCAGCTATAACCGCGGGGATGCTGTTTTCGACCAAGTCCAGCTTCCCATACAGAGATCGCCAGTGAGCCTTTAAATGGCCAAAGGCACACTCCACAGTCATTTGGCACCAGCTCAGCCTGTAGTTGAACCGTTCCTTGCTGCTGTCAAGGCTCCCTGTGTAGGGTTTCATGAGCCACGGCATTAATGGGTAAGTGGGATCTCCAAGTATCACAATGGGCATTTCAACTTCCCATACCATGATCTTCCACTCTGGGAAAAAAATCCCGGTCTGCATCTTCCTGAACAACCAAGTGTTTCGAAAGATGCGTGTGTCATGCACCTTTCCAGGCCAGCCTGTGTTAATGTCAATGAAACGCCCACGGTGATAAACAAGCGCCTGGAGAACCATAGAGAAATACCCCTTCTGATTAACGTACTCGGATCCTAGGTGGGGTGGTGCCAGAATAGGAATGTGCGTCCCATCTATCGCCCCTCCACAGTTAGGGAACCCCATTTGTGCAAAGCCATCCACTATTTCCTGCACATTACCCAGAGTCATGGTTCTTCTGAATAGGATGCAACTAATGGCCTTGCAAATTTGCATCAACACGATTCCAATGGTCGACTTTCCCACTCCAAACTGGTTTGCGACCGACTGGTAGCTGTCTGGAGTTGCCAGCTTCCAGATTGCAATAGCCACCCGCTTCTCCTCTGGCAGGGCAGCTCTCAATCTTGTGTCTTTGCGCCGCAGGGTGGGGGCAAGCTCCTCACACAGTCCCATGAAAGTGGCTTTTCTCATCCAAAAGTTCTGCAGCCACTGCTCGTCATCCCAGACTTCCATGACGATGTGATCCCACCACTCGGTGCTTCTTTCCCGAGCCCAAAAGTGCTGAGCATGTCCGTGAATGCCACAAGCAATTTCGTGTCGTACGCGTTACGCGGCTCGATAGCATCGTCAGACTCCTCACTCTCACTGTCACTTTGGATCTTAAAGAATAATTCGACAACCAAACGTGACGTGCTGGCGAGATAAGTCAGCATACGCCTCAGCAGTTCAGGCTCCATTTCCCGCAGACAGATCGCGCTGCACAGAAACCGTTGGAAGATGGTGCCAAAGGTGAACGGAAACAAAGGGATTTCTGGGATGCGAAGCGATGCATCACGGGGCGTTGGGACAGGACCCAGAATGCCCCGCACCCATGCCCTCTTCCCACAACCCACGGCGTCAGAATGGGAAAAGGTGCTCTGTGGGATAGCTGCCCATAATGCACCACTTCCAATAGCGCTGCAATTGCCGCAAATGTGGCCACGACAGTGCGCTGGGCAGCTGTCAGTGTGGACAGACTGCAGTGCTTTCCCTACTCAGCTGCACGAACTCAGGTTTAACTCATAGCGCTGTGCATCTGCAAGTGTAGCCAAGGCCTTTGTCTGCCTTGTCTATATAGGTTGTAATCTCTTTGGGGGTAGAGACTGTCTCTTACTTTGTTTTTTACAGAAACTAGTACAAAGGGGCCCTGCCCTTTGCTGGGATCACTAGCTGCTACCTTAATATAAATAATCAATTTCAATAGGTATTGCATGGTGTATATTAATATAAATACCATGAAAGCAAAACCTAAAATTATTCAAGGACAGTAAGTCTTTTTGTGTCCACTTTTTTGCTACAAGAGTTCAAAATCTTTCATATAGTCTTTCCTTCATTACAGAAATTGTCTACTCTTTCTGCCTAATTAGAGAATGTTAAGTCAAGCACTTGAAGATGGAAGGTATATACCGACTTCTTGTAACAAAGCCAATGAGTATTAAGGTTGGCTGATTAAAGCCATGGTTCTTGATGATAAATGGCTTGGAGTGTGAGATAAAGCAAAGGTACTTCCAGTGAAATCTTTCATGTCATAGAAGAGGAAGCAAGATTGGCAAATTTCAGAGTGGACATTAATTATTGTTATTGGATGCTATTTATAACCAATGGCACAGGAAGCTAATTAGTTGCTTTCCATTTGCACTCAGTAAGCTGAATCTGATAAGACATACGTTCATACAAGGTTTTCTCAAAAGATAAATAGAAAAAAGAGCCATCATCATCACTGACATGTACACTACCTCTAATGTCAATACTGAGTGAAATCAGAAAGGAAAATGAATTCAGTTGCCACAAACTATACAAATATCTATTGGAAAAATCACTGCATTTCATTTCATTACCTTTGGAAAAGAAATGTATTCTATGTAGGAAAAAAATCACATATTGGACTCAAGGTACCCTGCAATACCAAATGAAAAAAAATTGACTTTCCAAAAGAAGCAGTGATTATACACTGTTGTAGGGGAAGAAAAAATAGTTCATATCATAAGAGTAAAAATCTGAATCCGAGACAGACTGGAATAGAAATGCTATTGCAAGATGAATCTGAAGAGGTGCAAAAGGTTTAGATAGAAGACTATTTCTTCTTACTGTTTGATGCATCAAATTACTTTTTACCAGAGAAATTGGTAGGAAATACATTTTCTGCTTATATAATACTATGAATGAATGAATGAATGAATGAATGAAGGTAACATACATCTGTTGAGTAGATTTGATTCTTCACTGCATGGTGCCATGCATTGTCATTTACACCTATGCAAAGTTTGCATAAAATGCTCTCTAGTGCAAATTCTCCACTCACTCCCATCATCAGTAGCATTTTGTACCTATTATGAGTAGGTGTAAATGACTACATAGGATGGAAGGTGGTAGATAATCAAGCCCACATCTTCTCTTGTCCTTCTTGTTTTATATTAGACTAGTGCTTAGCAAGAATTTTCATGACTGGAAAATGGAGGCTATCTTCCCTACAATCTGGTGTATGCCCCTGAAGTAGTTCAGTTCTATATGAGAGAGTGGGTCACAAGCCCCGGTCAAGATTTTCACTGGTGAATATGGAATGCATCTCTACAGATAATTCCAGTCTTATTTCTCTAGGCAGATGTCAAGAGAAATGCAGCCATAGTGTCCCAAACAAATGAATGCAAAGCCTTTTCCTCAAATTTCAACTGATTTATGAATGCATCAGTGAATTTTTAATGTCATTAAAGATTTCAGATGAGAGAAGTCATTCAATAAATCAGAACAACAAAACGATTCAAATGAGAACATTTTGGCTCAAAAAATGTTATTGCTTTTGATGAGATTACATTTTAGCCTTTCACTTCAGCTAACATTACATTTTATTCACCAGGATTCTAAAAACAAAATGCATTCAGTTAGGATGATGACTAAACTGTAATATTTAAATCAGCACAATCTATAACAGAGCCCCCATAATAAAATATATTATCCATCTCCTTTAGCAATATGCAGAAGCCAACATAAAGCAGCTGCAAGAATTAATTTTCTGAGTTGGTTGACATTTCTGAGCTGACTGCCTCTTAGAGAAAATGATCTCATTCTCCTGCAGACTAATGACAATTGCCAGACTGACAAAACACACTCTGGTAAGATTCATTGCCCACCCAATCCTTGCCTTTTTGTTGCAGTTAGAAACTGACCCAAACAAAATCCTACATCAGAATATCAAAATCTGTGAAAATTCATACTTGGACCTACATCTTGGGACTATTTCTAGTGATAATCAAGGGAGGCATTGGTAGATTTCAGTGGAACCCATTTGCAGTTTTGTGTTGCTTTTTTACAGTGAAATTCTCTCCTATGTAGAGGGCCCACACAGTGGCTATGCTCTATTTAAGGGCTTGTCTACAAAGTCAGTTAGAGCAGTGCTTCTCAAAGTGGTGGTCCGCGAGCCATCGGCTGCTGGTCCGCGGCAAGTTTCCTCATAAGAGCGACAGCATTCTTGTTGGTCTGCCAGTAAACACAGGGTACTGAGTGGGTATGATGGAATTTAAATCAGGCAAGACACAGTGATCAATAAGATAACTCTGCTGCAGACAGCAGCTCCAGTAGGATGAAAAGAGCATGCAAAGATTGCATGAGAAGACATACATACAGTTTCACACACTGAACCAGAGCAGCTCTTCAGGTCAGTGGCTGTGTCTTTGTATATGTTTGTACAGTGAGGCTGTAAAAAGAAGAACAGGAGTACTTGTGGCACCTTAGAGACTAACAAATTTATTAGAGCATAAGCTTTCGTGGACTACAGCCCACTTCTTCGGATGCATATAGAATGGAACATATATTGAGGAGATATATATACACACATACAGAGAGCATAAACAGGTGGGAGTTGTCTTACCAACTCTGAGAGGCCAATTAATTAAGAGAAAAAAAACTTTTGAAGTGATAATCAAGCTAGCCCAGTACAGACAGTTTGATAATAAGTGTGAGAGTACTTACAAGGGGAGATAGAGTCAATGTTTGTAATGGCTCAGCCATTCCCAGTCCTTATTCAAACCGGAGTTGATTGTGTCTAGTTTGCACATCAATTCTAGCTCTGCAGTCTCTCTTTGGAGTCTGTTTTTGAAGTTTTTCTGTTGTAATATAGCTACCCACAGGTCTGTCACTGAATGACCAGACAGGTTAAAGTGTTCTCCCACTGGTTTTTGAGTATTTTGATTCCTGATGTCAGATTTGTGTCCATTAATTCTTTTGCGTAGAGACTGTCCGGTTTGGCCAATGTACATGGCAGAGGGGCATTGCTGGCACATGATGGCATATATCACATTGGTAGATGTGCAGGTGAACGCAGGTGTGCAAGTGAGGCTGTAGGCTGTTAGCCTGTATCTCCAGCCCAGGAAGGATTAAAAGCTCCTCCTAGATCTCTTTCAGGTCCTTCCTGGAGGGTACAATTTAAAACAAACAAACAAAAAGAACTCACAAGAGTCCCCCCCATTTTTCATTTGAGTCCTGAGCCATCAAAGGAGATACTATCCAGCTTTCCAAGGAAGGAGACTGGAAAAGATTCCATGCAGACCCTTTCAGTACTGCTCTAGAGTTGGCCACATGGGTATTCTCTATTCCTCAGGAGAAAAGTGCATTGCCATAGTACTAGGGTTACCATACGTTCGTTTTTTCCCGGACATGTCTGGCTTTTTGGTAATCAAACCCCCGTCCGGGGGGAATTGCCAAAAAGCCGAACATACAGGGAAAAATACCGCCGGCCGGGCACTCCCCTCCCGCAGCTGCTGTGCTCCTCCCCTGACTCTTTGGCTCTGTTTAAGAGCCGAGCTGCCCGAGCGCTACTGGCTTCGGGCAGCCCCCATACCTCCGGACTCTGAGCCGCCGGCCGGGCACTTCCCCTCCCGGGCTCCAGGGGCACAGGGTCCAGAGGCATGGGGGCTGCCCAAAGCCGGTAGTGCTCGGACAGCTCGGCGCTTACAGAGCCCAGGAGTTCAGGGAGCACAGCAGCCGCCGGAGCCCGGGAGGGCAAGTGCCCGACCGGGGGCGCAGGGTCCAGAGGCATGGGGGCTGCCCAAAGCCGGTAGTGCTCGGGCAGCTCGGCGCTTACAGAGCCCAGGAGTTCAGGGAGCACAGCAGCTGCCGGAGCCCGGGAGGGAAAGTGCCCGACCGGGGGCGCAGGGTCCGGAGGCATGGGGACTGCCCAAAGCCCAAGCGCTACCAGCTTCACGGTTTGCCGGGCAGCCTCCAGACCCTGCGCCCCCAGCTGGGCGCTTCCCCTCCAGGCTCTTCCCCTCCCGGGCTCCAGCTGCACTGGGGAAGCACCGGCCGGGGGCGCAGGGTTTAGGGGCTGCCCAGCAAACTGTGAAGCTGGTAGTGCTCGGGCAGCCCTGGAGGGAGGAGGGGGAATGCGGGGCGCTCAGGGGAGGGGGCGGAGTTAGGGCGGGGACTTTGGGGAAGGGGCGGAATTGGGGAGGGAAGGGGCGAAATTGGGGCGGGGCTGGGGTGGGAAAGGGGTGGGGCCAGGACCCCATGGAGTGTCCTCTTTTTAAATTTTTTAAATATGGTAACCCTACATAGTACTCCAAACCACTATCAGCCAGTTAGAGAGCAACCAAACTCAAATCTCCCCAGCCATAACTAGACCACCAGACTGATTAAATGGTATGGGCCTTTAAGAAAAAAGAAGAGTAACTCACTCGCACGTTTGGGGTAGAAGAAAACAAGGCTGTTTATAGCAATTGTATCAGAGAAGACATTAGACTAGACTGTTTCAGCTGGAAGTCCCATTGTGCACCAGGAAACCCTCATGTTAGGGTTACCATCCATCCGTATTTCCCTGGACATGTCTGGCTTTTGCGTCTCTAAATAGCCGTCCGGGAGGAATTGGTAACAAGGTTAAAATGTCCGGGATTTTTTTCTCCCTCGCCTCCCTCCCTTCCATGCAGAGTGCGACTGCTGATTGGGCGGCTGGGCCGATTGACCCACTCCCATTGGCCTCCAGCAGTCAGAGCCCTCCCCTGCTCTCCCCTCCCTCTGTCTGCAGCCCTGTGTAACACGCAAACCGACCTACCTGGCAGCGTGTTTTGCAAACATGTGGATCCAGAATGGTAAGGGGAGTCCGGGGGGGTGGGGAGTCAGGGAGGAGGGGAGTGTTGGATGGGTCCCCGGCCTCCACCTGCCACCCACCCTCCGCGCATCCCCCCCATGTGGGTCCCCCCCCCTTCCTCTCCCTTGTCTGCTTGTACTGCCAGAGCCAGCAGCAACTGCTGTCTGCTGCCCCCGGGTCCTAGTGCCCCCATCCACTAATGGGAAGATAGGCTGCCCTTACCCTGCCCTTCCACCCTAGTCCTGAGCCTCTCCAATGCCCCAAACCCCTTAGTCCCAGCCCTTATCCCCCCACACCCTAATCCTCTGCTCCATCCCTGAGCCCCCTCCTGCATCATGAACCCCTCATCCTCAGACCCACAGCCCTCACCCCTGCATCCCCTCCTATCCCCAAACTCCCTCCCACCTTCCCACACACCCCCTCCTGCCCTCAAACTCCCTCCCAAAGCCTTCACCCCTCCCTTTGCGCCGCCTCCCACCCCTAAACTCCATCCCAGAGCCTGCACCCCTCACCCCCTCCTGCACACCCATCCCCTGCCCCAGCCCGGAGCCTGCACCCAGCACCCAAACTCTATCCCAGAACCTGCACCTTGCGCCCCTCCTGCACCCTAATCCCCAGCCCAGGACCTGCACCCCAGACCTCCTCCCCCCCAAAACCTCTCCCAGAGCCTTAGGCAGGTGTGGGAGGTGGGTTCTGGGCACCACCAAAATTTCTACAACAGTGCCACCCATGCGAGTGGATAAGGGTCGGGACAGTCAGGGGACAGGTAGGGTCCTAGGGGGCAGTCAGGGGACAAGAAGCAGGGGGGTTTGGGGTTCTGAGGGGGGCAGTCAGGTGGTGGGAAGTGGGAGGGAGTGGATGGGGGCGGGGCTAGGGCGGGGTTCCCCTTTTTTGTGTCCTCTTTTTTGATTGTGGAAATATGGTAAGCCTACCTCATGTATGATGAATACTTAACATTTCCAATCCTGAATTCTTTACATGAAATCAGTAATTTTCCTTGTAACTTACTTAAAACTCAAACTGTTTATAAATATTGATATAGCGCCTTTCATGAGCATCAAGGCACTTTACAGAATGATAAAATGTATCTGTCTATGCAGTTTTTACTATGCGCATCACCTTGGTATCTGAACATCTTATAAATCCAAAAGATGCTATAAAAATGATCTGTTAAACACAGATTGTGGTACTCATTTCATCCACTGCTAATGCCACTAGCATGGCAGGAGGCAGGGTGGCTAGGTGTCTGGTTTTTTACCAGAAAGTCTAGTCGAAAAGGGGAACTGACAGAGTCTAGTCAGATCTACTGACCAGACACCCAGGCATCACCTGTGCCAGCCCCTACTAAGCTGGGGCCACCTCTTACCTGTGTTGGGCGGCTGCAGTTTGCAGCCCTGGCTGTGCAGGCAAATCCCTACTGACCCAGGCAGAGGGGAGGGAGCGGGAGAGGAGAAAAGCAAAAGTGGGGGGCGGGGGGGGGAGAAGAGGGAGAGAGAAGGGAGGAAGGGGAGTGAATGGGGACTTAGCGGTGAAGAGGTGGCGTGGGTCGGGGAGGTACTGCCACTCCTGCTGGCTTGTCTGTTTTTGAAATATTACAAAGTTGGCAATCCTAGAGGTGGCAGCCATTATAACAGCTCCAGCAATATATGGACAGGAAATGAAGAAATATCTTCTCCAATTAATGTGACAGAAGAATTTAGGTTGGCAGAATGTATTTATCCATATAGGGGACAGAAGTCATTTGCCCCTCTCCTTCTGCCCCACACAGTTGTACCTCCATTATCCATACACTTCTCATTTCCCAGGAGACCTATATGAATACAAAGTGTAGGATGGACAGGTTTCATTGAGAAAGATTTCTTTGGAGCAAGAAATTCTAGCACACAAGAACAGGAAAACTTGAAGCTGTTTCAAGGACAGGTGGAAATTCTGATCTTATAGTATTCTGTAACTCTAAGAATATCCTTCACTCAATAAAACAGCAGAGCTTCCTTTCTCTCTGATTAAAGGAAAGGTTTTAAATTGCTCTGGTAAAAAGAACTATAGTGATGCCTTCCTAATCATAGATAAGTATCAGCTACTTCTGATCTGCTATATTGTCAGCTAAGTAATGACTCATTTTGTGCATTGTTCTCCCAATACTGAAGACAACAGAAGAGTAAACCTTATCCACAGGCTCCTATTACACTTAGACATTCCTCTCAATCAGAGGCAGGCATTATGAAACCACAGTTACTGCATTCACAAATTAAAAGGAGAGAAACAGTCAACATTTACATAGGCTCTTGATACACCCATCTGATTGTCCCATTAAACCTCAAGGCGTTTTTGGAATATTTGGTTGGCTTAAAAAAAAGGGGGGGAAGGAGGCAAACCTAGGAGAGAGATAAGTGGGCCTGCAAGCCACATTACTGACTGGAAACTATTTTTCATTTTAAGCCTGGTCCCATCCCCTTTTTTGTAACTATAACCTACACCTTTTCTTAGGGTGGGCAGGATATAATTTTTTGCAGCCCCATGTTGCTAATGACATTCATATCCCCCTGAAAGAACAGCGAGGTCAATAGCTGGTGAACCTTCTTGTGTACCATAGACCACTCAGACTGCATACATCACTTTTATGCTACTCAGACAGAATCCCCACCAGCCAGAGAAATAGGAGCACAAATTGTGGCTCAGTCACCATGATTTCCCAGTACCCATGGCCACAGTGGTCACTATTAAAGAGTCAGCATTTGCCACTGGTTACCACACACTTCCATCTGAGATACCACAATTCCCCTCTGCACTTAGAATGGGAAATCTCATCATCTCCCCAAAAGGGCTGTACACAAGATTCTCCTCCTGGCTCTCCCCGTCCCAGAGAGATGAAGTAGGAGCGATCCAATAAGCTGGTGATCTGTGGCTAGGGAGAGGGAAACTGAGGAATTGGATGGGTAACCTTCAGAATTCCATTCAGTGCCTGGGAGACTCCCTAAAAGGGGGCTTTTGGGACAGCCACTGGTTTAGGTGCCGCTAGCAATGGTGTTTGAATGCCCAGGAGCAGGAGGGCCCGAGAAGTATTGCAAGAAGCAGCACCTCTCGGTATATGGCTCTGGCCTCCTGAAGAAGCCATTGGACCTGTGAGCCTTGGGGGCTGAACTGCTCCCCATTTGGAAAGGGCAAATATCTCTTTCATGATGGAATGATTCAGTGAAAATTCCATTAAGGAATTCCCAAAGAGCACCTCCCCGCTCCCAGTTCTATCCTAGGGACATTTCCTCTGGAAGGGGTGATTTAAGTCTCTGGTAACTGTATGGGAGTTACTGGCAAATATCAAGTTTTTAATAGCTACTGTATATATGGTAACACTGGTTCATCCTCGTCTGCACAAACTCCTTATATTTTGAAGCATGCTCAAACATAAGGCTCTTCCTAACTGGAAAATAGAGGTTCATAGTTCTACCCAATCCTTTAATTTTTTACATTTGAGACCAGAACTGATATCACCTGCTAAATTACAGGATTAGATTTCAGGTTTCCCACTGCTCAACTTCATTTCCACTCTCTGCACTGGAATAACACAGGAACCAAATATACAGATTTTAGTAATCTGGTATGTGTGTCGTTCTCACTTTGCTGTCACATTGCATTATACCCCCCGGTTATAATACATATCCTGTTTAAGATGAATTGGTTCCTTAGTGTGTTCATTTTCAGAGATTCACAGCTAACTGAACAAACTGCTGAATCTTGTTCTTCAAGAGAACTGCAAGTTTAACATGGTAACTGCTATTTCTTCCTTATGCTGCATACAAACAAAGTCTTCTTAAATGGCTTGTTCCACAGGATAAAAAAAAAAAAGAGGCAGAGCAGTTTTGAAGCTACTGTGGTACTAGTGCTCTCTATGCCGCCAACTAGAGTACGCTTTGCTGGCAAGAAAACAGGTTATGGTTATTTATATGCAAACATTCATTTGTTTTCATTCAGAACTGCAAACAATTATTTAGATAACCAGTAGTGAAAGCAAGTAAATTTCCACCTCAATAGTTTGCTTCTACCTGAGAAGAAATTCAAGCAATTTCGATAATGCATTATGTGTCTACTGAAGTAATTTCTCTGTTCCTGTCTTTCAAAGAGGATTTGTAATTAAATAACTGTGGAGGAAAGTATTGAAAGGAAAATATAGCAAACAGTAGAACACTTATTTGCTGTTTTAATGCCAGTGTGGATGGTCACTCAGGCAGCAATGGCCTAATCCTTAAAAGTGCTGGGCACCTTGTTCATCCTTTGAGTTCCAAGATGATCATGACATCACTGATTAGTTTGGTTTCTTTGAACACATGAGTGACTGATCAGGCCAATTTGAACTTTGAACTGTCTGTGGCACACTGAACAAAAGATACTGCTATGGGTTACTTGGTTAACAGTGGACATGCTGCTGTTGTGTAATTTATGCTGGTGGCATTTCTGCTCTGCCTCATCAGTTCTCCTCTGCTCACAGACTAACTCCAGTATTGATGAGACTTTGCTAGATAAAATGATCATGAGCGAGATCTTCCCAAAATTCTGGGTCAATGTTGAAATGCCTCGAGGGTAACTTGAGGGAGTTCTAGAAATGTTTCTTCTGGTCTTCCTGAGTATGCTTTCTCTCCTTTAGTGCACCATAAAAGATCTTCTTTGCCAGTTGCTCATCTGACATTCTGGTGACATGGCTTGCCTATCTCATCTATGATTTCATCAACAGAGTATAGATGCTTGAAATACCTGCCCATACCTCAGAGAGCCTCAGTATCTAAAACCTTGTCTTGCTATCTTATCATCAGTTCCTCAGACAGCCTATGTGGAAGTGATTCAACTTTATAACATGGCATCTGTACACCGTCCAGGTTTTGCATGCATACATCAGAGTTGGCAACACAATGGCTTTGTAGACCTTCAGTTTTGTTTGACAACTAATGCCTCTGCACTCACACATTTGCACTTAGTCTGCCATAGGACACACTTGCTTTGGCAATTCTGGCATTGGTTTAATCACCAATGTGAACTGCACCTGACAGTGTACTGCCAAGGTAAGTGAACTTGTCCACTGCCTGGAGGGTTTGACCATTCACTATAATAGGCTCTACATAAGGCTTTCCTGGTTCAGGCTGGTACATCACTTCTGTCTTCTTGATGTTGATTGAGAGACCAAAAAAGTGTCACATGCTGAAGCGAAATAATCCATACACTGCTGCATGTCAGACTCTACTCCTTGGACCTTTACCTTGTTGTGGTGGAGAGGCTTGTGTATTCCAATGACCCTCAGAACTTTGTCATCCGGAGTCTTGTACTCCTGATAGGCCCACCCTTGACGAACAGATCTGAGGTGTGGTTCCAGATGAAGCGCAGTCCAAACTTCTCAAGACAGGTCAGGCTACACCTGCTACCGTAAGTAACAGTAGGCAGTACTACCTGCAACTGTTGACCAGAGTGGACAGCTACACCTGCCTCCCTCTAGAAAGGTTTCTCTGGTGGACCAAGCAATCAAGCAGATATGCTTATCTCCTCAGGTGTGAAAGTGGATGGTAAGAACTGTGTAGTCTGCCTCGTGCATCAGTTCAGGTGCAGTAGGACTTGATGGCCTCCAGACCCGTCTCCAGACATCTTGACATTGTTGTGCCACTGGATTCAGACAGGCCTGGATGAGAGAGTGAAGGAGAGACTGCACAACTTTCCATCACTTAAATCCAATTCACGTGCTAGTCATGACATCAAACTGCTAGACACCTACAAGTCTCCTTGACTTCAGGATTGGGCCTTAAAACAGCTAAACAATCAGACTTCAGTTTCTGAAGGTGACATTACCAGATAGTAGTAGTAGCACAGTGTGGGGTTACATGATATGCTATTTTTTCCATGAGTGGCCTGATCCTACAGCCCTTAATCATGTGAGTAATCCCATTTAGCTATTCACCATGTGAATGAGGGTTGCAGAAAAATGTTTATGGGAGCAAAACTCCTATGCATGTATTTATGCAGGTAAAAGATCCCATGGGCATTCCTTGAGTGCCATTCACTTCTGTGCAGAAACTCAGCACTAGCCTTATGCAATACTTAAGGACTCAATTGGCATTTGAATAGGGCATAGGCTTTGTGTTCAGTGATGAATTGCACCCAGTATGCCCATAGACTGTAGGATTGGTTCCTTCTGATTAAACAACATATAAAACCAAATCAGAAAGATCAAGGAAAAATATTTTTAAAAAAGGAAAATGCTCCACTGTTTTCTTCCTGTTTTTTTGGAGGGGAACTACAAAGTAGTTGTAAAGTAAAAAAAAAAGTTCTTTGATTAGATTTTTAAATAATTTTATGTCGGCTTTATTTTTAAGGAAAAGTTTCCTTTGAATAAACAAATCAGGGGAGGGAAATACATTAAACATTTGAAAAATATGCGTCTAAAATTCCCCTTCCTTCTGACCTTGTTTTGCATGTATCATTAAGAAAGGAAAGGGCTATAAATGAATAGGAGACTCATTCATAATGAAATATGATCAAAACTAGATTTATTACAAATGATGCAAAAGTTCAGGAAGCCATCATTAGCGTGTGCAAATTGAGGCCTTCCATTCTATTGAACTGGTGAGGAGTGTTCCATTTAGCAGAAAGGTAAGTCGGCAGAACTCTGTCTAGCACACCAACAATCATTCTTATCCTCATTATAACATGACCCAAGGCCCAGCACAAAACTTTTTTTTGCCCCAGAACATAATGAGCTTTGTACCATAATGCAAGTGTTTGAAATTGATTTGACTGCTAATGTTATACAAGTACCAGATCAAAGAAATCAGCAGACACCCCAAAATGGGGTTAAAATGTACTTTCAAAATGGGACAATGTGGTGCTATTTTTTTTTTTAAAGTAGGAAATATATCCTATCAGGCACATTGATGCCATCATGTTTATTGTGGATAACTGTATATCACTCTCAAACTACCAGAGGGTGTCTGATGAATCCAAGGGTCATTAGTGAGAGGAATATTCTGAATCCTGACTCCATTTCAGTCTCGTTCCATAGTGGTTTTGCATTGCTCCTCATCCGTGTCATGGGCGCACCCCTCCCCCCATCATGCTAATTTGTAAAACGAATTTTACTGAATGCTGTCTAATCGTATTGCCATAGTTACAACCAAGAAATCGAAGATTGCTGCACTGAGCTGAAAATAGCTGACTTTATAGAAGAAAAAGGACTCATTCTTATGCAAAGCTCTGTACTCAAATACAATCTCTTATTCAAAGAACAATGGGAAGTTTGCTCTTTGGAAGCACGACCTTCTAATGTCTTTTCTTTCTCCAACACCATGCTGCAAAAAGGGCTGAATGAAATGTGTAAAAATGATGGGAGATGTATATCTCTGAAGCCCAATGTTCAGCATACATGTTGTTATTCAATCATGAAAAAAATTAATTAAAGCAACAGTAGCACCTACCTTTATAAGGGACAGAGTTTAACCATTCAGCTCCTAATGACTTTAATGGGTGTCAGATAGTTAAAAACCTTGCATGTAGGGTGACCAGATGTCCCGATTTTATAGGGACAGTCCTGGTTTTGGGGTCTTTTTCTTACATAGGCTCCTATTACCCCCCACCCACTGTCTCGATTTTTCACACTTGCTGTCTGGTCACCCTACTTGCATGATGCTTTAAACAACTAGGGATAAGGGGATGATTTAAGCCTATAAAAATCCAGAAATTCAGCATTTAGGCTGAAGTTCAGTTCTTATTCCACTTCTTCAGGCTTTTGTATTGCAATAGATTTAGTACATTATGAAAAGAGGATGCAAAAATGGTGCTGCGTATTATTCAAATTATCCTTGATTACAGTGGTTGAAGTTCCAGGGGAGATAGGGCCAAATTACCCCACTCTGTGCAAAGCTTGTTTTAAAAGCTCTATGTTTGTAGAGATTCTTTGGGGAGACAGATGTGGGAGAAGAAGTCCTCTCCCCCAGATTATGAAGTGCTAGTGGAATAGTTGGGACTGGAGCCAAGGGACTACTGTAGTTTCTGCAGTCACTGTAGCCCCCCACTAAATAGGGGATTTGGCCCATGGATCCAACCCCTGAATGCAACCAAAAGCTTGCATATAATAAGGGAGGAAAAATAATGAAAGAGAACTGAGCAGAGAGAAAAAGAAGCAGCTGAAGGGCAAGGCAAAACTCAGAGAGAATAAAATATGTCTTGAAGAGAAGAGAGGAATAAATACTCTTCAAGAAAAAGATGTAAACAATTCCTTTAAAATTAATCATTATAGATAGATAATAAAATAAATAAAAAATACTCAAAGTGCTTTACAAAGGTGGTCAGTATTTGTGAGTAAAGAGAGCCACCAAAAAAAAGGAGCTTTCCCCCACCTGAGGATAAGATAGACAGTACTGTTGCCTATACAAGTTTCAGAGTAGTAGCCGTGTTAGTCTGTATCCGCAAAAAGAAGAACAGGAGTACTTGTGGCACCTTAGATAAATTTGTTAGTCTCTAAGGTGCCACAAGTACTCCTGTTCTTCTTTTTGCCTATATAAGTGTAAGATTTTAAAATCCCCCTTCTTATTTTATTAGCATTATCATAAACAGCACACTGTTTTCTTGCTGGAAGAAATCTGGTTACACTATGTGGAATAATCTAACAGCTAACTGAAATGTTACTGATGGGTAGCCAGTTTAGAAAATTAGGGGTTCAATTCAGCAAGAGGCTGAACACTTCCTGAAGACAATGGGAGTTGAGAGCTCTCAGAAGGAGTTCAGTACCTCACAGGATCAAGCCCAAAGCTAGAATTGTTCTCGGGGTTTTTTCAGTGCAGTAGCACTTCTCCATCACCCTCAAGTTCTGTATTTTTGTGCTAATGGTACCACACTTCATGTTTTAAATCCCTCTCATAGTTCCAAGAATCCCACACAGCGAAAAGGAAAAGAGACCAGAAGTTGTGAGGTGCAGACATTACTTTAAATGTGTGATGGAGTACGCCAAACTTTCAGACTAAATTGCTTTGTGTCCAGCCTGACTTTGTGTCCCTAAAGGGGTATTTCTGAGTATAAAAGGAATTAATTATGCCCTAATGTGTTATTTTGCCCATACAAATCCCTTTTTATGTGCACCAATGTATATTTTTGAGTACAAATGTAAGATATCAGAGTGGAATTTCGGGTAGTTTTGACTCAGTAGATCAAGAAAAAAATTCATAAAATCATGTAGTAGTGATGGTAAAATCACGGGTATAAAGCTATTTTTAATTAAAATGGTGCAGTGCAGTGAAGTGATTATATGGTGAGACTATATAGTACCATTATGTACATTCCTTGGGAAACTATTACATGGTATGTATTAGACTGTATTTACATTATACTGCTTTAACTTAAGCCAGTTTAAAAACCAATTTAGTTAAACTGAAATAAAAGTATCCAGAGAGGGATTTGAGAGTGGCTTATTGAGTGCTTTAGCTTAAACGGATTCCTACTTGATTAAGCTAACCTGAAATAAACCTGTTTTAAACTGAAATAAGAGTGTGCCAGTTTAAATCAGTTAAAAAACAATGCCATTTTGTCAGGCAGAAAAGGCCTTAGAAATCTGTCTGCAGTTTCATGAAATATGAAATGCTAGATAACGTGAAATTCCAAGGCAATGACAAAGGTTATAACAGTTATTGCCACTGTAGGCAGTATCAACCAGTGTTTGGATAGGTGTGCCTTGTGTATTCACATTGAGGTAGCATAATGACTAGCCAGGTGTTGACTTCAATTTCCCAGGTCTAAATTGAAGTCATCCCCATGATATTGATTTCAAGTAGCTTTGGTTAGTTAATGACTGCTGTCATTAATTTATTGACAGAGGTGAAATTCTCTATTCCTCACACAGAACCCAACCAAATGCGTTTTGTGCTGGGAATTAAGCAGGTGACGGGAGAGGAGTAAATGGAATCCCACCCCGCTGCCCCCAGTCTGCTGTATGGGGCAGGGCTGCAGCACAACCCACTGACATAGTTTCAGACTTTGGGCAAGAATTGTGGCTGCTGCCCTTCAGAACTCCCAATAAGGGATTTCATTGTCAGCATAAATCCAGTGGCCTGTTTGCAACCTCCATCACTCCTTCCATGTTGGCCAATTTCAAGCCTTCAGAACACAAGGGGTGCAGAAACTCCCCTGTGCACTTGCTCCACTTTTGCCACTTCAATTAAGGCAGCCAGGGGGGGCTCCCATGGCATAAGGATCATGTGGAAGGGGATGAAGTTTCCTCAAGAGATATTAGTGAAAGCCCCTAAAACAAATAAAAGCTGCTTAGAAATGTTGTTGCATTTGATGAGTGGATTAAAAATGGACTAAGATTGCTTTAATTTCATGAGAAATTAGCTGGAAGCTCTAATTCCACAGATGTTTACATTTATGAAGATAAAACAAACTATAATATGACATTCAAAGCATTGGGGGGGGACAGTTGAGTCTCTTTATATTTTATTAGTCAAAACAAAAATTATGAAACTAATATCTTTGAGAATGTGATAAGATTTATCACATTATTTAGCTCACCCCTTCAGGATAATTAAGTAGCTTCCTTTAGATTTTACATATCAGAGCTAGTGGGAGAGAGAGAAACAGATGTTTGATAACAACGGGTAGCTATGCAGGCTCTTCAAACATTGAGCCAATTATTCAAGAATTTTTAGTATCACTTTGTATTGTAGAGACTTTAATTACACAGTTACTGCTCTGACTAGCATTACATACACAGGCGTATTAAGGAAGGGAGAAGGGGCATTAAATTGAGGACTAAGACAGAGTGAAGATTAATTCTTTTCCACAATATTCTATCGCAAATCCCATAGTTAGAAATAAATCTTATCCTCCCCTCTCCCCATCTTGGCTCAAAAAGGAAGGAAATCTCTATTTTAAACATTGTGTTCTCTGTATTTATATAGTTTTTATTTAGAAACTGAGAGATTAATTAAAAAAAAAAAAAAAACGGACTCCCCTAAGACACCAATCCTGCAAACATTTAATCACATTTAACTTTACACAGCTGAGTACTCCTGTTGAAGTCAATGGGATATTCACATGCTTATAATTAAGCACATGCAAGAATGTGTGCAGGATCAGGGCCTATTAATAACTAGCTTCTATGAGGGGTAAGCTTAGTTTTCATTATGTGTGAACAAAGCTGCCTCTGACAAGTAATGGGTGGATTCTCACTTAACGGCTTTCTTCCTTTTCATGCTCTGTGTCTTCCCCTGTAAATGACAGACATTCTATACTTGCAGTCAAAATAGACCTTTTAAAGATTACCGGTCCTCAATCTCTTCAATAGGTCCAGATATGCAGTTCTAACATCTGCTGATTGCTGCCATTTTAATATTGTCTATGTAATACTACTAATAAAGCTTTTGACTCTTAGAGTCTTAAAGAGCTATATGACTGGTCTCATAACCATTGTTAAAATGCTTGGAGCAACCATTAGCAATATCATTACACTCCATTGTGATAGGAGTCATTTCAGAGACAACGTTAGGAATCACTTGTAATTGGAGTGCATGTGGATGCTGAGAAAGGCTTTACTTGAGTCCATATTTGCTAGGAAAGTCTTGTTGCAAATAGTACTGCAAGGCCTGGTTCTCATTTACACTAAGGCCTCTTTATATTTTGTCAGCAGTATAAAGTAGCTTAGTGTAAGTGAGACCCAGATCCAGTGACTTTTATGTCTTTGGGATTCCCCAAGCAAACCAGCTGGGTAGTTTTAAATTAGCTTGGAGGTTTTATGTTTAAAAGAGGTGAAAGCCCTCAATGGACATGCAGACTATTAAACTGGTGTTTACCAACTTCTCTGAGGGCTTGTCTAAACTGCAAAGTTGTTGACAAAACTTTTGTCTTTCACGGGTACTTAAAAAAGCCCCCCTGCAAAAGACAAAAGTTTTGCCAACGCAAGGGGCAGTGTGAACGCGGCTTTGTCGGCAGGAGCGCTCTCCTGCTGACAAAGCTAATACCGCTCATGGGGCTGGAGGTATTTTGTCAGAAAAAGTACCAACAAAGAGCGTTTAGATACGCTGACTTAGCGACAAGGCTGTCTTGTCGCTAAAAGCTGCATGGTGTAGACAAGCCCTGAGTATCGCTTTTTGGTTTCACCTCACCATGTCTACACTTACAGCACTGCAGTGGTGAAGACACTACATTGATGGGAGAGAGCTCTCCTGTCAGCATAAGGAAAAACATACTCCCATGAGCGGCATAAGCTATGTCAGTGAGAGAAGCTCTCCTGATGACATAGCACTGTGCACACTAGCGCTTATGTTGGTGTAACTTACGTTGCTCAGGGGGTGGAATATTTACACCCCTGAGCGACATAAGTTTTGCTGACATAGGCAATAGGGTAGACATAGCCTCAGTTTCTGAAGTTTTTCTCCTTTAGAAGGTTGTGTATGTCTTAGTTTAATTGAGAAAGCAAGAATTTGCAGGCTCAGAGACCCACATTTGGGCCAGTATATGGAAATTTCTTCAGTTCTGATGGCAGATCTTTCCCAGAAGCAAAGGAGGCAAATTTAACTATTGTACTGCCCTCATAACCAGGGAGTTCTTCAAAACAGAACCGGTCTCAATTGAATGTTTCTTTTTTTGTTCATGCTTATAGAGTTGCTATATCACAATCTGATTTGATATTTGACATTGGCTGTTTGAGATGTGCTGGCGAGACAAATCACATGGTACTTGCTTCTGTTCTGAGCATAAAATGACTTCAAATTTGAATATGTGTGCATGATTTTTAAATTCCGTTTCTATAAATACTAACACTTGACTTTGAAATTTCCTTTTCACAAATATCTATGTCAGTAAAACTTCATTGTTTGAAGGTTTGCAGAGAACAAACATGAAGGGTATGTCTTCATGGCAATTAAACATCTGTGGCTAGCCCTTGTCAGCTAAATTGGGTTCGTGAGGTTAAGGAGCTGTTTATTGCAATGTAGACATTCGGGCTTGGGCTGGAGCCCAAGCTCTGGGACCCTTGGCCATCACAGGGTCCCAGAACCTGGGCTCCAGTCGAAACCCAAAGATCTACACTTCCAATTAATTGAGCTCAAACTCAAGTCAGCTAATACCAGCCAGCCACAGGTTTTTAATTGCAGTGTAAAGATACCCTAAGGAGACTGAGCATTACTGATGTGATTTATTTTTAAAATTTGAATTAAGATTTGTGGGAAACTGCTTGCATAATATAGGTATGTGGTAACATGGACTTTATCTTCCTTCATGTTTATGTAGAGTGAGCAGATTATGGCACTACTGTATTGTAAATTATTTTTATTCCCCCAACTATAAACATCAGCACAAAGTGGTTTGACAGTGATATGAAGCATATATGTTTTATCTAGCACTGTTGGAGAGAGGATGAACCATATTCTTTGGGTCCTGAGCCAATGCCCATTGAAATTAATGGACAAACTCCCATTGACTTACATGGACTTTGGATCTGCCCCTTCATAATTAATAATAGAAACTATAAAAATCTGTTAAGACTTGCTTTGCTGCCTTATATGATCAAAAGGAGATTCCTTCTGCCAGCATTATAAATCCACGCCTAAGTATAGGGTCCAGGCAAAGCCAGCCCTGTTGCTGCTATGGTGCCACATATTTTGGGACTTCAGGGGATGAATATAGTGTTGCCAACACATCCATCTGTCCAAACTGAAGAATCATGTAAAAATGAAGATCCACCCACATGAGTGATATGTTGATGAGCAGGGTCCTAAGTGCTGTTGAAACAGAATTTCACAGGGCAATTGAAAGAGGGAATTATTTATACAAAGCGGCTTGTATTTGCAATAAAAATATTTGTGCTCTCTTGTCGCATTGCCCACTTCCTGTAAATATGTGTTTACTGCTGTCATTTCACACTGAAGGAAAAAGGTCACACAATGCATGCTGCGCTTTTTATCCTATTAGTTCTGTCATGGAGATGCAACAGACTAAAACAAATCAAAGATGTACAGCCCAAGCATTTGAAAGGTATTCAGTGAACTTAGGAGTGAGCAGGTGTTGGTTACAGTGATGTCGCAGGCACATTAAAAACCTTTTGTTAAGCAATTAACTTGACATCCTCTAGTAGCATGAAATATGGACAGGTTTCCAGTATTTTGTAATGGTTCCTTTGTAGGGAGGCAGAATTATCTGAACTGTAGTGCAATCACTCAACTCTAATGATTACAAGGGATATTACATCTCATGCTTCAGGGCCTAAGCCACTCTCTAACTCAGGATAAAACTGAATGTGGGAGGCAGATTATCCCACACCTGCCTACCACTGGGTACTTACATCTTCCTCTGAAGTATAGGATACTTGCCACGGTCAGAGACAGGATACCGAGTAGATGGACTTCTGATCTCATTCAGGATTGCATGTCTGATGTACCTATGTTTCTATATTATATGGAAAAATAGACATAAGAATAAGATATTTATGTTTATATTAGCACTAGGCAAATATTGGAAAGATAACCTGAGAATATTCCTTTCCCTTTTTAAAGGAATTCACTTTGACTATGTTCATGCCCTTTTTGTAACTATTGGAGACTATTAGTGAGAAGCACATTTGAAATGAGCTTTTTGAAGAGAATTCAGACAGGAAATCAGACTTTAAGAGTTAAGCTCATCCAATCAAGGAGCAGAAACCTGATGCAGGTGACCAATCACACAGCTCACATTTTGAATATCAAATTCTTTCAACAAAGTGCTTGCAAATGAATTATAGACCAAAAATTATTCACAGAAATTTGGTGAGCAATTTCAATTAATGAATAAGTCTGAGTGATTTTTCCCCCCCCCCATCTGCTCATGGTCAATTTGCAATTGCAACTTTAAAAAAAATTGCAAGTTTTGTTGATGAATAGTTCACAATAATTTAATTTAGCTCAAATTCAGATATGTGGTAGGCACACACTATTTTTATCTATGCATATGCACATGGGTAAAGAGAATGAAATTGCCCCATCTTAAATTAATTTATGACAGAGGAATAAAAAACCCTAGGAATTTGTTCACTCGGGTAAGTGCTCAAATCATATGGACTTGCTCAAGCAATAAACTTGATAAATGTTGCCTTTTACTGACCATGAAAGTTCTTTTTCAGCATCTGTATTATAGATAGAAGAGTTTTCAGCTTGAAAACATATATGCTTGCTGACTGGCTTGTTTAAAAACAGACAAAACACTAAAGTTTAAGGTTTTTATGAATGAATTTCCTGCAGCAGATAAAAGCAAGAGTCCTGACAGTGATCCACACCAACAGAAAACAGAAACACACACAGAAGGCTGAAGAAAAGGGATCAGAACTTCTATCACATGAAGATTGAGTAGCTCCAGCCTGATGATTGCACAGCATGAAGTTTACCAAGCAGTATTGGAGCAAATAATGCAAACAAAGACCAGGGCCGCCCAGAGGATTCAGGGGGCCTGGGGCAAAGCAGTGGAGCTTGTACTCACCTGGCTGCGGTCCAGGGCTCGTGGGGCATTTTGGTGGCGGGGAGCCCTTCACTCGCTCCGCGTCTTCGGCAGCACTGAAGGGGCCCCTGCTGCAGAAGACCCGGACCGCCGGCGGGCCAGGGCTCGCGGGTCCTGGGGCCAATTGCTCCACTTGCCTCTCTCCCTCCCCCCCCCGGGCGGCTCTGCCAAAGACCACCACTGTTTGGAAGAAATTATGCCAGTAGCATAATAGTGGCTCAAGGAAATCAGGGTTTTCTTGATGATCTACTGGTGATGGTAAAAAGATAAAAGAATTTGGGTCCAGCTGGAAAGCCTAGAGGCCTGACTAGATTACCCAAAGAGAAAAAAAAAAGAGTGCTCTGCGGATACCCCAGGAAGTACCATTTTACTCTCTGATCAGTCCAGGAGGAAACAATCCTTTGAAGTCACTACCAAGATGGTAAGAATTCAAGGGCTACTAGGAGAAAACTTTTAGGACTGACCTTAGTGTGTGTGGGTCAGGTTTTGGGGGCTTGCCATCTTCAGGGGTTGCACTTTATATAAAAATATTTTAGGAACCATCATTGTCCTCTCTTCCCCAACACTTATAATTCAAATGTCTGAGTTGCTCATCACTATATTATCTTGGTATAGTTGTAAAATACAGTACAGAAAATTTGTCCCCTGCATCGCCCTACCAGAGATGCTTTGTGTTGTATTTTTTAAGTCTTTGTGTGAACGTGTGTGTGTTTTTAAAATCAAGAATAAAGTGCTCCATGATGCAAAGAATTATACCTTCCTCTACTTCCTCCCCTCTTGCTCTTGGGCTGCGCAGCCAAAAGAGAGCTATATATCTTGAGGAACTTAAGGAATTGATGCCTTAAATAAAGGGAAAAGAAGAAATGTGTTTGTGAACTTGATTACACTGAAAAATTGAGAGAGACAATTTAATTTAAGGCTCCATCATTATAGATTCATTGGATATACTGCTGATCATAATGAATTGTTTAGTATTCATGGGATGCTATGTTCATTTCCATATATTATACTCTTGTGAGACATAGCCTCACTTAACTATTGGCTATTCCTAGCTAGAATGTTAGAGTAAACAGTTTCATCAAATGGTGAATTCCATCTATTGCCAAGTGTTTAGAGTACAATTGTTCTGCTCAGATAGCCAGAAATTTAGCTTTTTTCTGCTATGGAAGTGAGTGACCTCCCATACAAACATACGATTAACCTAGGGCTATCAACAAATGAGCAGGTTTGATAAAAAACAACAACAAAAAATAAATAAAGACCTCAATCATTTAAGAATTTTGGCTATATTTAAAATCACTGTGATTACTGTTATCTTGACAACCTAGCATGTACAGGTGGTCAAGTGGTGCTCTTTGCCATCAACTCCCCAGTCTTCTCATGTGCATCACAGCAATGTCGACACTCTTCTCTATCACTGTGGTAGTCCTGCCCCACCATATGAGTTTCTCTGGAGATGGAGGATTTTTTCCATGAGACAGGGAACTTGTACTGTGTGTCTTACTTGCTTGACGGGATTTGTATACCAGTCCAATCAACCAGGGCTCACTCCCCAGTCCTGGACATAGTGCATAGCAGCTGAAAAGATGCCCTTAAAGGGTAGCAGAGGATTCCTCAAGTCTTGACAAAGAGGAATTCTCAGGCAAAGTAGATCTTAAAGCCCCTTTCCCCTCCCCCCCAATTCTCTTCAGCTGCACCAAGAATCAAGTCAACCCAACTGAGGACTGTGCGCCTAGAGTAGCAAAAGAATGAAAGCATCAAGGATAATTGTAAGATAGACCTTGACACCTGCAGGAACGAGGGCTTGCAGATTAGCCTGGGACTAGCTAACTTAGTCTCCAGTAGCAGACGATCAATAGTTCCTTGATGATCACATCTGCAGTTGAAATCACTCCTATGCTTGCCTTGTTTCCAGCCTTGCTCCAGGCCTTCTCCTGATTCCAACTCTGAGCCTTGGCTGTAGTTACTGGCTTCTGATTCTGGCTGTGACCTTTGGCTCCAACTTCTGGTTCCTGGCCCTGGCTCTAACCTCTAAGCAGGACTCCAGCGCTAATCACTAGATCAGACAATCCATATCCTGCTTGTGAACAGCACCTGAATATGCTGATGCCCCATACCGTGAAAGCAAGCACCCTCCAATCTCATTGATTTAACAAAGAGCAGAGAGCATTTAGCACTTCTCAGAAAGTTCTCAGCACAGGATCAGGCCCATCATGAGTATTTTGGATAATGCCTCTTCTTCCTAAGCCTTTGAAATAGATCACCTGCTATAACTACATCTCTCTTAATGCTTTATGTTCGCAGTTGGGTTGCAAGTTCAGATGTGCTGTTGAAAATACACTTTTGTGGATGTACTGTTTTGTTCTCATTGTGTTTGTCCCTTATCTGTAGGCTATTTTCTCCACCCACCAACTCCACCCATTCACCCTTAAATTCACCAAGAATATTCCACTGATAGGCTTCCTCTAATAGCCTATCAGTAGTTTGCTAGTAGGAAATGGAGCATAGAGGTCTTACTCCTTAAGGGCCAGTTTCTTCACCCCTGACACTGAGAAATCTTTAGACTTATGTGTAGCCCCATTGAGCTCAATGGAACTATTTATGTGAGTAAGTACTACTTAAAGGCAGCAAGGGCTACAGAATCAGACCCTGAAACTTTACACTTAATTTCATGTGTGTTAATGAATAAAAGTCTAATCCAATATGGATCAGATGTCTTAAATCCCCTACTGCTGCATGAATGACTGATGTCTTGTCTACCTACCTATGTATTTATCATTGCCCTATTAGAGCATCCTACAAAAGAGACAGGAAGGTAACAGGAACTCTGCCACTAAGTGCTGATGTCCTAGTGATTTATGTTTGAGAGGGGGAATCAGCCACCATGCTACTCTCACACTGCACTTGTACCCTAGTTTAGATGTTTGTATGTGAGCAACCATCATAATTTCAGTCCTGAGTAGTGGCATCATTGTAATTACCTTGGGTGAAATTCATCCCACCTGCATAAGGTCAGAATAATCAGGCTGTATGAGAATGAAATGAGAAGATTTAGGGTGGTGAAATCCATACTTCAGGACAGTTTCAGTGAGAAGCCCTGGACTGGAAGAGCAGTCATAACACCTCTGGGCCAGCTGCATGGGGTACTGGGGTCTTAGAATCCATGTTTACATGGATACTGTGGCCCCTTCCCTACCAAAAGGTAACTGACCTCCATCTTGGCCTTGTACTTCCTGCCCCTTTCCGTTGCATGTGTAGGAGGAGCACCACTTACTGCTGCCTAGCTACTCCTCATATATGCCACTGAATAGCCCCTATTTGGGATTAAGTGATGTGTGGGACTTTGCTCTGGCCTTCTACATCATAGAGCTATTTCACCTCTTGATTTTACACTTATTAATGATAATATAAAATACTGGAGTCCAATCTCCTGCCTTCCCCACTTTCCAGTGTTTGTGTCCAGAGACTGGTGTATATTTATAGAAAGTTACATTAACCCTATCTTTAGGCAACTTAAAGAAACTGGTTGCTTAAGACAGATTCTCTAATACAGTTGGAACAAACTTTGTCCAGCAGCAGCCTCTTTCTCCCCAGTTTTAGCAGAGCAGGACTGGAAGTTTTAATACATTCATCTCTTGTCACCAAGCTTCTCCAAAGAAACCAATAACTGGTCACACTAATCTTAACTAAGAGAGCATCTCTCTATGCCAGTAAGATCAACTGGGAAAACAAAGGGGATACTTTGAGGCTGGTAGACCACGTGCCAGCTCTTGCCAAATCTGTAGGTTTCAGCCGAGCACAGACAAATTCGTAACTGGAAACCAGACCAGCTCACCTATATGCTACTATTGTTCAAGATAGGTGTTAGATTTATAAGGATGTGTTTAGACTCTATAAATGCCTGTAAGTTGCTACATGCATTAATCTTCCTTGTAATATCCCATGATAAAGTAATATGTAAACTTTGCTTTATAACTGTAAAAATGACTGCTCTGACCTTGTGAGCCCACTCAGAAGGAGGGGGTTCCCCCACCCCTCAAGAAGGGCTATCAAAATGAAACGGGTCATTGGGGAACATCATGATACAAAGTCTTGGTTAATGGCCCTTTCACACGCATCAAGGTGCTACTTGCAAGAAAGCCCATCCCGTCAACCTGAATGCTGGATGAAGGGGATAAAACATGGACACAAGAAAATACCCTCTCTCTTTTGATGTTTGGACTGTGACGAGGCCAGAGACACTAAAATAAAGTATATATCGCCCGGGTTTCCTGCCCTGAAAGCCATTTTGAATTGATAGATTACAACTGTCACTTTTTAAAACACTAGATTAATTTATTTGCATATAGATGTTGCCTTCTTTAACCTGTAAATAACTCATTTCTTTTTCCTAGTTAATAAATCCTTAATTTACTATAGGATTAGCTACAAGTGTTGTCTTTGGTGAGAGATCTGAGGTACAAATTCACTTCGCGGAAGTAACTAGTTTCTTGGGACTGGAAACAACCTGAATCTTTTGTGATCTTTGCAGACATGCCAAACCCGGGGGGGGGGCGGGGAGGCGGCTTGTTTTTGGCTTAATTGGCTTATGAGTTGCTTGTTGGCTGGTAGCGTGTTTGGTTTGTAGCTTGTTGCTTTTTTTTTTTTATCAGCTCCTGGCAAGCAGGGGAAGGGGGGTAAGAAGGAATCAGGGGTGCATAGTGGGCCCACCACAGTCCCAGACTGCATGCTGGGAAGGGGGGTGCAGGGGGAAATCTAGTTACACAGAGTGTTGGGATTCTTAGGGATTGGCTTGTTTTGAAATGGGATTAGCCTTATTTTTGGTTTATTGTGAACGTCAGGGTGCTTATTTACTACATTAAAGTTGGCAAGTGTGGATCTTTGGTGTATGGCAACCAATTATTACTAAGTCCAGCTTGCTTGGGTAGCAAGATAGACTGGAGTGCCCAATGGGACTGTGTGACACCATGGTAAAACTGTTACAGTGCTTCAGGAGTTCACATTTGTTACTGGGTTGGTGCAAATCTAATTACAGAACATAAAACCAGTTTGGGGCATCTGCCCTGCTTTTTGACAGTGTGCCATGAGGTTGGTACTCATGGTTGTGAGCCACTCCGGACATCATGACAGTGGTTTCTGGCAGGTAGTCACAAACTAATAGTGGTCCCTAGTACGAGTCTGTGTGTTCATGTTAATGATTAATCCAAGTTAGAAAGAGCTTTATTACTACTCTGTGGTATTGCTGACTGGTGGACATGGCTTTGTAGTCCAATACTCAGATTATAGAAAACTCTGGCCACCATGGCACTATTAGCTCAACCCTTCATTTTTTTCCAAAGTATACTGTGTTGGGCCTTACAGTTTTCTTTGGAGTGGAGGGAGAAGTCTTTCAGATGAGACTTTAAGGGCCAGGCTCAGTTCTGGACATTAAGATTCTTATGAAAAGTGTCTTGGGCAATAAGTTTATCCTGATATCTTTGGGCAACTTCAGGGATCGTGCTGAAAAACTCAGGCAAGTGAGAGCCCATTTTATCCCTGTAGATAGATCAACCACCATATAAACCTTAAACAAGTCCTTAAAAACTTTATCCTTTCAATGATTTTGCAGAGACCCAATTACTCTCCATTCCACAGTCATTTTAAGTGGTACCACCTTTTAGCTATAAATATCTCCTGAAATGTTGGGAAATCATTATTCTTCATTTCTATCTTCATTTTTCTAATTAAATAAAACACAGATTAATTCAATTTATTAAATTTTGTACACAGAGGAACAAACTAAGGAATATTCTTTATTTGACTGCAGCACTTATTTGACTTATTAAATTTCCCTATAATTTTCAATATTCTCTTGTAGGATAACAACAGCCATAGGGATATATAGAGGCAACTGTACAAAACTGAGAAGCCTAGTGGATAAAGCGACCCTATATATTACAATGCTATTACAACTGGGGCAGCTGCATTTTTATTAGACTTTTCATAGCTAGGTTTCCTTGTGTCAAACTATACTTCATTATGCCAAAATAGGCTGTTAAGGGCCAAATCTTGCTCCCATTTAAGTCAGTAGCTAAATTCCCATTGGCTTAAATTGGACTAAGATTTGTTCCTTAATAAAAATCTTCAAACATTTTTCTTCAAGCAAAACCAACTATTATTGCAAGTTTAACTTTCATGACATTTTCTAGGCACTTAAATCTTTATATGAATTAGGGAATAGGCTCTGTTTGAACTGTGTAGTTCTTATATTTGATTTCTTAATGATTTTTAACTTGTTCTACTCTAAAAATTTGTTATAATGAGGGAATGTAGGTGCAGCTAGCCTACCATCCAAAAGCTCTTGGAGATCAGGTAAAAGACGATGTAGCCATATGGATAACATGCCTGTTTCCAATTTCTAAGGGTGCAAGTTTAGAATTGCAGAAGTTGTACTTTTATTACATCTTGTATGAATTTTGTTTCTATCTAGGCCATTGTAGATTAATCCCTGCCACTACTGAAAAATTCTTAATTTGCATTTACAGTTGGGTAATAGCACTGGTCTACAATTTTTGAGAAGTCGTCTGCTTCAGAGATAAAATGTGCTATTTATTATGAATTTTGATGTGCTGAATTCAAATATGACAATTAAAACAACTGATTGGCTACTGTTTCTAAGATATTTAAGTCTATGTATATTGTGTAGATAGAGTTTTAATCATAAATTGTAAACCTAGGTCTTTTCATGTTTTTATGGTTGCTTTACATGATAATATTTCACCTGTCCTGTTTAAGTAACACTTTAAAAATCAGCAAAAGGGTTATATAAATAAAATGTATTATGAAACAAAAGGCAAAAAACTATTATGTACATAGTTTAGTCCTATTCAGTGTCTACTCGGCACTCCTTGGCTTGTCTCTTGTATTCATTAAATGGAGCATCTCTTGTCACTGTCCAGCAATAGTCCGCAAGCATTGATGGGCTCCATTTGCCCTGATAGCGTTTCTCCATTATTGCAATGTCCTGGTGAAATCGCTCGCCGTGCTCGTCGCTCCACAGTTCTGTGGAAAAAAATCTAGATGAGAGTGCAAAAAAATGTGTCTTTAGTGACATGTTGCAACATGTTATACTGCGCTTTTGTGATGCAAAAGTCACTTCACCACAAACATAGCAGAAGTTATCTGCACTGTTCACACAAATACGAGGCATCTCTGCTCACTTTGGCTAAACAGAAATGTGTCCCTTTGCAAAATCAAACACTGACAAATAAGAGAGCACGACACTGTATGATTTCTAGAGCTGATATAGGGCAATTTGTTCAGCAGAGTGATGTAAGCTTCGTTATGATTGCATCATCCATGACTTCTAGGAATAACATGATGCAATTCATATCATGTATGACGCAATACCAGTTTCAGATTGCATCACTCATTGTTTTGCCTAAAAAGCAAGTACTGTCCAAACCCAGTCATAGATTTATTCATAGATCCAGTCAAGATGTATTTTAGTCATTTCTGGTTTAAATTGAGATCCCTTCCCTTTATAACTTACTTATCCTCCACCATTCCCAAGACAAGGGTCGTATATACTGACCCAATAGCATATCTTGAAAACTAGAGCCAATCAACAATTTTAAGTATCATTTTCATTCTCAGTGACCCAGAATTGGTAAAGTTTGACTACATTTATTTCAGAAGCATTTTGGCTGTAGAGCAGTGTAGTTTTTGTACATAAATTAGAAGAAAAAAAATTAGAAGAAGGTAGTGTATCTACATTTGGATCCAAGCATAAAACAATGCAATTATTTAGCAGAAAGAATAAAGCAACAAACTGATTTCTAGGTGTTGCAGATTTTAGTATGATAGCCTGAAAAGTAGAAATTCATCATGGACTTGCTTCTCCCCTTCCCTTTATGCTCATATAAGGAATTAATGTGTAATTAGGGTAGGGGTGGTAGCAGCAAATCTGCAGGGAAGGGAAGCTGTGATTTTCCATCATGCTCCCACCCCTTATCTGTAGTAGGCCCTTAACATTAAATAACTGATTTTCAGGGGTGCCAAGCCCCCTACCTTCACTTGTATTGGAGCTGTAGCTGCACAGCACTTCTAAGAACCAGTCCCTAATGGTTGGTGGTGTTAGAGCCTGGAGCATAGTCAGTAGAATGAGTCAGAGCTAGATAGTGGATGCTGTAAGCAGCTTGCCCTCCTGGGAAAAGTGCTATATCTGTGGAAGATTGTAGTAGACAATGCTGGTTGGGCTGGAATTAACTCTTTTGCTGTCTCATCAATTTACCACAGTGGGGACTGAATTATACAACTGCAACAGGGAGCCTATGCAGCATAGCTTGGGAGCTGGACCCCTGGGGCCAAGGGTCGGCTGACATAGCTACAGGGGTCATGGTGAGGCACTCATTTTAAAAATATCCCCACCCCACATTCTGTGGCAGTTGTTTTAAGGGGAAACACTATTCTACTTAACAAAGGTATTAAGATGCAAATACAGATATATACACCTGGAGAATACACTAAATAATTCCACTAAAAATAAAAAGTTCTTTTGCAGAGCAGAACATGCTGTATCAATGATTCATAGATTCATAGATTCTAGGACTGGAAGGGACTTCGAGAGGTCATCGAGTCCAGTCCCCTGCCCACATGGCAGGACCAAATACTGTCTAGACCATCCCTGATAGACATTTATCTAACCTACTCTTAAATATCTCCAGAAATGGAGATTCCACAACCTCCCTAGGAAATGTATTCCAGTGTTTAACCACCCTGACAGTTAGGAACTTTTTCCTAATGTCCAACCTAGACCTCCCTTGCTGCAGTTTAAACCCATTGCTTCTTGTTCTATCCTTAGAGGCGAAGGTGAACAAGTTTCCCCCCTCCTCCTTATGACACCCTTTTAAATACCTGAAAACTGCTATCATGTCCCCTCTCAGTCTTCTCTTTTCCAAACTAAACAAACCCAATTCTTTCAGCCTTCCTTCATAGGTCATGTTCTCAAGACCTTTAATCATTCTTGTGGCTCTTCTCTGGACCCTTTCCAATTTCTCCACATCTTTTTTAAAATGCAGTGCCCAGAACTGGACACAATACTCCAGCTGAGGCCTAACCAGAGCAGAGTAGAGCGGAAGAATGACTTCTCGTGTCTTGCTCACAACACACCTGTTAATACATCCCAGAATCATGTTTGCTTTTTTTGCAACAGCATCACACTGTTGACTCATATTTAGCTTGTGGTCCACTATAACCCCTAGATCCCTTTCTGCTGTATTCCTTCCTAGACAGTCTCTTCCCATTCTGTATGTGTGAAACTGATTTTTTCTTCCTAAGTGGAGCACTTTGCATTTGTCTTTGTTAAACTTCATCCTGTTTAACTCAGACCATTTCTCCAATTTGTCCAGATCATTTTGAATTATGACCCTGTCCTCCAAAGCAGTTGCAATCCCTCCCAGTTTGGTATCATCTGCAAACTTAATAAGCGTACTTTCTATGCCAATATCTAAGTCGTTGATGAAGATATTGAACAGAGCCGGTCCCAAAACAGACCCCTGCGGTACCCCACTCGTTATGCCTTTCCAGCAGGATTGGGAACCATTAATAACAACTCTCTGAGTACGGTTATCCAGCCAGTTATGCACCCACCTTATAGTAGCCCCATCTAAATTGCAGTTGCCTAGTTTATCGATAAGAATATCATGCGAAACCGTATCAAATGCCTTACTAAAGTCTAGGTATACCACATCCACAGCTTCACCCTTAACCACAAGGCTCGTTATCCTATCAAAGAAAGCTATCAGATTTGTTTGACATGATTTGTTCTTCACAAATCCATGCAGGCTGTTCCCTATCACGTTACCACCTTCCAAGTGTTTGCAGATGATTTCCTTAATTACTTGCTCCATTATCTTCCCTGGCACAGAAGTTAAACTAACTGGTCTGTAGTTTCCTGGGTTGTTTTTATTTTCCTTTTTATAGATGGGCACTATATTTGCCCTTTTCCAGTCTTCTGGAATCTCTCCCGTCTCCCATGATTTTCCAAAGATAATAGCTAGAGGCTCAGATACCTCCTCTATTAGCTCCTTGAGTATTCTAGGATGCATTTCATCAGGCCCTGGTGACTTGCAGGCATCTAAGTTTTCTAAGTGATTTTTAACTTGTTCTTTTTTTATTTTATCCGCTAAACCTACCCCCTTCCCATTAGCATTCAGATCACGATCAGAAGTTATAGAGCATAGGCATGCTTTGTTGTCCAGTATTCTCCAAGAGACGGATGTTTTCCAAGGGTCCAAGACTTGGTCTGAGTGGAGAAAATTGCCTGTCAAAAATGATAGACACAAAATACTTTGCTACTCCATATGGAATACATGTGTTTTTAATGAAAAATATTTTCATGTTGTACAACCTACTTTGAGTTTAGATGACCAGGAGTGATATGCGATATAAACCCAGGTTAAGGTTTAGTATTAATAGGTCTAGTACATTTACCATTTTTCTAAAAACAAACCCAGAATATTTAATATGCAAAACATTTTCAGATTAGAAGTAGATCAGTTCAGTCATATCAATGTGTGATCATTGTGACAGACCCTTGCAAGAGTAAGGGTCAAGTTAATATGACAAAGTTAGAGATAAGAGAATTAAATAAGTTAAGGACAGTGCCAAAGCCCCTGGAAGTCAATGGGAGCTTTGCTACTGATTTCTAGGACAATTGGGCTGGGTCTTGAGGCCCTGATCCAAATATTACTGAAATCAATGGGAACCTAGTCATTAACTTTTAGAGGAATTGGACTGGATCCGTAGAGTTCAAAAGCCCACATATTAGAGGGAAACACATTTGCACTAATGGTGTTTTGATTACTGAGTTTGTACAGTGTACCTATTTGTGTTTAACCAGTTAGATGTTTACCTTCTAATTTCTATACATAATGATCTATTAAAGATCAATTAGTTTAAAATGCTTCCAGTTCTTATGATTTCAGTATAAGACAATATAAGAGGCCTATTTTGCTAATTTGCATTTATCTTGTGCGAAAGATTTTAAATGTTTTATTGAATATATGATTTTCCCTTACACACATTCACAAATTAGATAATACCTAAGATAGTATAACTAGTAATCAGCTTTGAGAGATCTCGTGAAAGGACTAGTCATTTTCTTATGTCTTCTCATATTTTCAGCCCACTGGAAACCTACAGGGTTTTTTTTGTGATTCCCCCCCATTTTGGCTGACTAATAAGAGGCAGTTCTCTTAATGGTATTAAATTGTCACTTTTATAGTATGTACAATTTTGAACTCATAGTCTTTGATCCACACCCCACCTATATTTAACTTGGATGCTGTAATCATGAGGGAGTTCTCCCCCACCAGCTATTGGCCAGGTATGTACTACCACAGTCTCTTTCAAACAGGTTTATTTTCTTTCCCAAGCACATAAAACAGAAACTCACTCTTTGCTTTCAGGCTTCAGGGCCACTCATCCCAGGGGTCTCCAGCATCCTGCTCCTGGAACCTTCCCAGTTCTTATCCGCTCTGGTCCCTTCTTGGAGCAGTTGCACTAGGGCTGCCTCCCTAAACACCTGGCCCTTACTCTAAGCCCTCACCACAGCTCCACTGTGGCTTCCCTTTCCCAGATACAGACTAGCCCCATCACTTCCTGCCTTTAATAGCCCTTTATAGGCTCAGGTGTAGCCAAGCCCCTTTTAATTGGCTGGATTGGTCTCAGCTGCTCTGACACAGGGGTGATGAGTCCAGTCTACTGACAGGGGATAGCTACCCTGTGAAAGTTGCACAAAAGTATAACTACAGCTTAGTCAAGGCTTGTTGTCCATTTTTCTTCAAAAACTGTAATGACATATGCAGTGGTAGGTAACCTGGTGCATGACTGGGACTCCTAGGCATTACTAATAATAGATAATAATAATACCTGTTTCATATGACTCTTAGGATGTGCTTATCAGTTAACTCTATCTATTTCTGGGGTCTTTGTAATTCTCTGTATAGTTTACTCTTGAAAGAACTTTCATTTTGAATGCTTGTCTGCTACCTAGTAAAATTAAGAAAAGAACACCCTATCTATTTGAATCATTGTTTATTTTTAGGGATAATTTACTGTAAGTTTGCTCAATCTGAATTCCTTTGAACTCTTTTACTTGGCTCATAATAGAAATATCCTCTGGATTCCTGCCACTTAGAATCATACATTGTCTTTGTGTAATTTATCTTCCTGTCTATCCAGAAACGTAACCATAGTCTTTTATTGTTTTGAACAGTCCTGGGTCTCAGCGGAAGCAGGCAACTCCCTCCTAAAGGGATCTTCCTTCCCAATGGACTCTCAGTTTGTGGGGACAGGCTGAGTCACAACCAAGTGGCAGCTCTTGACCTAACTACTGGATTTTTGGGGTATTTTATTTTTATCATAGAATATCAGGGGTGGAAGGGACCTCAGGAGGTCATCTAGTCCAACCCCCTGCTCAAAGCAGGACCAACACCAACTAAATCATCCCAGCCAGGGTTTTGTCAAGCCTGACCTTAAAAACCTCTAAGGATGGAGATTCCACCTCATACCTCCCTAGGTAACCCATTCCAGTGCTTCACCACCCTCCTAGTGAAATAGTGTTTCCTAATATTCAACCTAAACCTCCCCCACTGCAACTTGAGAGCATCACTCCTTGTTCTGTCACTCCATGTATTTGTTGCTTCTTAAGAGCCTGATCCTGCAAAATGATGCACTTCAATAGGAGTTGAGGATGCTCAGTACTTTTGAGAATTGGGTTATATATTGTCTCAAATTGTCATATTCAAAACATGCACCTGTCCCAGTCCACGGAGCAGCTCAGACGTGGTAAACAATACAGCAATGTAGTCCCTTATGCACCTAATTAAACATTACTCAAACAAGTGATTTTACTGACATCAAGGAATGACGAGGATAATGTGAAATAAGATTGTCAGGATTGGGTCCTAGCTTTGCTTAGCTTGTGTGAGTTGTTTAGTTTTTAATACTAAGAAAATCAGTTGACTCTGAAGGGACACCCTTCTTTCTCCCTATGTATGTGCTGCTGCTGTTAGGTTCTCACCTTGTTGAGCTGCACACTTGCAGTAGCCTGAGTGTCAGATTGCTGCATCAAGCCCATAAATCTTCACATTTGTCTTTCTATAAAAAAACCTGGACACAATCTGCAGGGACAAGAGGATGAAAGTTATCTGAAAACAAACTACAAAGTCTCCTACTTTTTCTGCAGCACTCATTGAAGTGCACAATGAATTTCCCTTTGTCCTATTTTGAGCCAATTCCTGCCAAAAAATATCAGCCTCCTGTTTCTTGAATAGGCTTTATTTATGTTTTTTATGTTAAATAAAATATAATTATTTTTAAAGTGTCAGTTTATAGTTGTGTTTAAAACAAAGTAAAGTGATTCTGGAGTACCTGAAAAACATTGCCATTTTCTTTTAAATATTTCAAGACTAAATGTTCAGGAGTGACAGGAGATATTATAGAAATTTTCACAACTCTCAGATATTCCCTCTCCTATTAACTTGCTCAAATACAGTAGCTGACACAATTTCATGTAACATGTCTTGAAAACACTTTGGGTACATGTGACTGTGTACTGAAAATAGGAAGTTTTCACAGTAAGGGAGGCAAATGTTTGGCTGGAATACAGCTATCCTTGCTTTCTCTGACTCAATTAGGAGACAACTGATGAGCTTTGTTTCAGTGTAGCCATATATTTTCTTATTCGCTTCCTGCCTGAATTAATAGTACATTAAAAACTGTTTGTTCCCTGGATAGGAAATTTACTCACATTGGGCTTAGAAGTAAAAATTGGTTGTTGGACTGGAGACAAAGGTGAAGAACACTTCAATTAGCTTCAGGAAAGTATGAAGGAAATTAATTTTGTCATATGATGAGTACAATGGATACCACAGTGAACACTGAAGAGTTAATGCAGAACTCTTCACGAACCAAAGATGGTTAGAACCAGCTCTGCTAAGTAAAACCATAAAGGCTCTCTCTTCCCATCTATTTACTTATCACACAGAACTTTAAGAAAGGGAAGAGTCTAATAGGTACAGCACAGATTGTGACAGAAGACTAAAAGAGGCTAGAAGCATAAAAATACTGAAAAGAGCTTCATCAAAATAGTTGGAAAATGCCACTTTGATGAAAATGAATTTTTTCCATTAACTTGTACAAATTTTGACAACATTTTGTTTTGAAAAAAATTGGAAAAAATATTTTGAACATGTCAAAAAAAGTCTCATTTTAACATTTCAGAATGATATGTTTTGATTTTCTGTTTCAAAAGTTTTATATAATCTTGAGATACTTTGCGGGAGCAGTTTTCCAACCAGCTCTACTTAAAATGCTCCTGAGCACTTATAGGCTGAGTGTAAATGCACTCGCCTTCCATGTCTTCTCAGTCCTATTTATCCTTATACAGTCATGTACAGCCAGACTGTGTCATGCTGTTCTGCAGGTGCTCAGGACAGGGGAAGGACACAAAGCGATTCTGTCAGGTTGCACTGATTGGCAGCAGGGTGCATTAACAGTCCCTGTGCTTCCTGGAATGCAGAGAATACTCCTTCTGTGTACTCTTTGGGATACAAGACATCTCAGGAGGGGAGGAGCCATTGCCTCAACCGCTACACATCAGCCAGAAAAGCTAGGTAGTCACACAAGGAGGAGTGTTTTGCACCTTCTGACTGGGTTTAAGAGAGTGCCTCCTCCCCCTGTGCACCAGAAGCTCAGGAATCAACCTCCTTGAGAAATAATTCCTGCAAGAGCTCCCCCTAAGATGGCACATCTCTCTACCAACCCTAAGTACTGAGCACTGGGAAATTTGGTCCTGAGTGCTTTTGAAAATCTTGCTGCAAAGGTACAATTGAGCCCTTAATTATTAATCATAATTAATTGTTTCTCCCCATAATCTAAAATGGTACTAATTATTTATAGGGTTTCAACATATTGAGGACAAACCAAAGAATTAAGCACAGTGAAGTCTCCTGAAGATATGATTTTTTTTTAAATTATACACCATAATACCAGGATTTAACTTCCACAGCTCTTAGTAATTGGAATATTTTTATAACCCAGAAGCTGAAGGATTAGAAATAAAATAAATGTGCAGTGACACAAAGACTTGCCATGAATTTTTTTTTTTAAATGTGCAGCAATTTTTTTCATGAACCGTCCAAACTATGGGCTATTAAACAAAATCCTGAATTTCTCAGGGAGTCTGCCTAGAACTTGCACTATATTCTATATTCCAGGCAGTGGCTTTTCAGAATTTTTTAGATCCTGAAATGTTGAGAGTCACTTTTACTAACATTTGTTTTAAAAAGAGCAAGGATTATCCATCTACTTCAGGGTTTGTTTGGTGAACTTTTAAGTCGTGTTGATGAAGCTACAACAGATTTACAGGTTTGGTATGAATTGGAAGAACCCTGAAAAGTTTAGATACTTTCTATGGATCTTAGATAGTATTTATTAGCCTGAATTTAGGATGACTGTAATACTCACAAAAGCTGAAGCTGTGACTGAGTTATGAAGGTCATTCAAATTGGTATTGATAAATTATTTGTCTCACAGCATTATTTTTTTGGTCATACTTTAAAAAAGAAGTTATTTTTGAAATGTTTAGGGAATTAACATATATTGGTTTTATTTTTTTCTCCCTCCACTTGTAAAGCAAAGGACCTTAGCACTCAGTATAAAAGAATTCTAGAAATAGAGGGAGGAAAAGTGAATAATAATATTTAAATTCTAAAAGTGATATAAGATAGCTGAATTATCTCATGACTGATGAGGGCTAGAAACCAATCACTGCTCAGTATGGAATTTCAGCTCCCCAATAGGATAATTAGGTAGATGTTTCTAGCTGGATTGATTTACAAGATGTCAGACCAGTTTCAAATTTCAGTACGTCTATGGTTTTTTCAAAATCAGCCTGGGGAAGAAGGGGAGAAGGAATATTCCATCTTGGGAGAAAGGAAGATTTTGCTTGGTTCTTTTTATCAAACACAGTAGTAGCTGTTTTAAGTTGTCCAGAGGTTTGAATTTTAGTATCATAGAACTGTAGGTCTGGAAAATAGCTCATGAGGTCTTCTAGTCCATCCCTCTGCACTGAGGCAGGACCTAGATCATCTCTGACAGGTGTTTGTCCAACCTGTTCTTAAACACCTTCAGTGATGGGGATTCCAGAGCCTCCCTTGGTAACTTATTCCAGTACTTAACTATCCTCATAGTTAGAAATTTTTCCTAATATCTAACCTAAAGTTCCTTTGCTGTAGATTAAGCCCAGTACTTCTTGTCCTACTTTCAGTGGACATGGAGAACAATTGATCATTGTCCTCTTTATAACAGCCCCTAATATATTTGAAGACTGTTACCAGGTCCCCCCCATGTCTTCTTTTTCCCGGATTAAACATGCCCAGTTTTTCTTAATCTTTCTTGATAGGTCAGGTTTTCTAAACTTTTTGCCATTTTTGTTGCTGTCCTCTGGACTTTCTGCAATTTGTCCACATCTTTCTTAAAGTGTGGCACTTAAAACTGAACACAATACTCCATCTGAGGCTCACCAGCGCTGAGCAGAGTGGAATAATTGCCTCACCTGTCCCCCATACTCCTCCTCCTCTTCCTTGTCCAACACTTCCTCACTGATCACTTCAGGGGGATGACTCCAGCTCACCTGAAGTATCCATGGGCTCTTTGGGGTGGTGGTGGGATCTCCACTGACAATGGCATACAGCTCTTTATAAAAGCGCTGCATGCTTGGTGGCGCTGCACGAGAGCAACTGATAGCCTTCTTTACCTTCTGGTATGCATGCTGCAGCTCCTTGATTTTCATGCGGCACTACTGCATGGCCCTCTTGTAGCCCTTCTCCACCATGACACAAGCTAGCTGTTTGTAGAGAACTATGTTTCTATGGTTGGATTGGAAGTGTCTGTACAACCTCTTCTCCCCACAGACCCAGGAGATCTACCACCTCCTATGTACTCCAGGCAGAACATGTCTTTAGCATGGAGCCAGTTGGGTAGTTGCTAGGTGAGTGCTCCATGTCAAGCAAACAGGAAATGGAATTTCAAAAAATTGCAGCGCTTTAAAAGGGGAGGGGCATGTACCTGTGGTTCTTGGCCGCTGGGCAGCAGAGTTCAAAATGGTGACCAGAGCAGTCACAGTGGGGCATTGTGGGACACCTCCTGGAGGCTACAAAAATTGATGCAAGTGACACAGTGTCTACACTGACACTGCGTCACCCTAATTACATTGACCTAAGTGCTATGCCTCTTGTGTAGGTGGAGTTATTAAGTCAGGGTAGAGGGCAAGTTACATCAGTGGAAGCAACATTTTAGAGTTGACGCTTACAGAGTTAGGTCGATGTAAACTGCCTTGTGTTGACCTAAGTCTGTAGTGTAGACCAGGCCTGAGATACGACTTTCCTGTTAATGAAACCCAAAGGGTCATTTGCCTTTTTTTGCAACTTAATCACATTGTTGGCTCAATTTGTGATCCATTATAACCCCAAGATTATTTTCTGCAGTACTACTGCCAGTTATTCCCCCATTTTGTACTTGTGCATTTGATTTTTCCTTCCTGAGTATAGTAGATTGCACTTGTCTTTATTGAATTTCATCTTGTTGATTTCAGAATAATTCTCCAATTTATAAAGGTCCTTTAGAATTCTAATCCCGTCTTTCAAAGTGCTTGAATCCCCAGACTCCTAAGCATGGTGTCATCTAAAAATTTTATAAGTATACTCTTCATTTCATTATCCAAGCCGCTAATGAAAATATATAATGGTACCAGACCCATGTGGGACTCTATTAGATATCTCCTCCCATTTTGACAATGAAATATTGATACATACTCTCTAAGTATGTTTTTTCAACAAGTTGTGCATCCACTTTATAGTAGTTTTAACTTGACCACATATCCCTAGTTTGCTTATGAGAATGTCATGGGGCACTGCATCCAAATCTTTACTAAAATCAGGATAAATCATTAAGAAATTCCAATTGATCAATAGACAGAGTACAGGTGAGGAGGTAAAAGGAATTTAGCACATGAATATCATGAGCACATGTGTGCAGTGTAGTCAATCTGTGCGGTTGTGTGATATATAGACTGCATTGTATGTGAACTTACAAGTTTTACCTGCTCACCAGCTGTACTAATTTTTGTAAAGACAGAAACTCTCTGTGTGCTCCTGTAGAGTTAGTGATGAATATGTTGAGAGGCAGCAAAGAATAGCGAACAGAGCATGAGACTGGGTGTCAGGAACCCCTGAGTTGTAATGACTTCACTGACATTGACTTGCTGTGTGGTCTTGGGTAAATTCACCTATCTGTGACTCTGCCTCCCTCTCTGTAAAACTGGAACAAATATACCTCACAGGGCTGCTGTGAGGATTTCTTTGTTTGAAAGTGCCAAGCCCTATATCATTGCCTAGTATTATTAGTCATCACTATTATTAATGGAATATTGTCTCCTTGCCTGTCCTCTTCCCCTCTGGCAGATTTGAGGGGGATCCTTTAAAGATTTGGTTTTTCACTCTGTTCTCACAATACTGCCAATATCTACTACTTTTATTTTTTCTTCCCAGTCACAAGATCCTCCTACCCTGCCCCCACACCATCATCACTCTCACTGTTTCTACAACCATCCAGCATCTGAGGCTCTCCAATGACCGACCACACAGACCATTCCTTGCTTGATTGGCTTACTGGACCCATTATGAAGGGCCACAACTTCCGAAGGCATTATTTTCTTTTAGTGCATACTTTCACAAGCTGCACAGGAGTCCAACGGGTGCATGGCAATCCAGGCTCTGGATATTTTTTTTAAGAGAGGCCTGTTCAGAGTTTGAAGGAAATCTCATTGCAGCTTTAAATTTAAATCAAATGACCCCTTTGACAGTGCTGTTTATTTATAGTTTGCACCATTTAGGGCAAACCTATTTGCAGATTGCAGAGACAGGTACTTTTGTGGAAAAAAAAAAGTGCTAAACTGTGCTTAATATATACAACTGCATGTGAAAACATGTAGTAAAATAGAGGCCACAGGCCACATTAGTCCCTAATTGGATCAGTCATACTGTATACATGAGCCACAGATGGAGACCCAGATTCTTGGCTGTACTGTGGCTGCTTCATGCTGACAGACCAGCACATGGGAGCCATAAGCCCAGCAGATCCCACCAGTAGAGAGTTCCTTCCTGAAAGGGCAATCCCCAGGTGATATGGGGCTGCCCTAACAACTCCTGTGATGTCCCTTCTCCCACTCTCTGGCATAAAAGTGTACAGCGAGGGGGACATATCTGGGTTGCCTGAATGGGTTATGGAAGCCATTGGAAGCTGGCATAAAGTAAAGAGCTGTGAAGCTGCTTTTCCCTGCTCTCAGTACTGGATCAGCAGTCAGTTAGCACCAGTATTGCATGGTGTTGAGCACAGATTGGACTCAGCCCAGAATCTGGACCAGACTCTTTATTTTATAGAGTAAATAAGATTTCCTCCTTAATATATGCTATTGGCAATCATTCCACATCATAAAATCAGAGTCACAGGCATTAAAATAACTGATTACATCCCAGCTAAGTGTTATCAGTCAAAACCCTCAAAGAGATCTGAACTAATTATTGTGCTCACTGTCCTCCCACAACAAAATGAGAATAATCAGACCAAGCATCCTCCACATTCAATCAACTTACTGATTTTTTTTTTTTTTTGGTCATGGCTTAATATGTTCCTACGGGACACACATGTAGGTGCTTCATCGATTCCTTTCATTTCCTTCACTGAATTTAAGACCTTAAAAACCAACTTATTTCACGAGGCCCTCAATAAGTAATTTTATAATTAAAAAAACACATGTATATCTCCCTGACCTCTGGATTTCCCCGAGTCACTTCCTTTTAGATTGTAAGTGCTTTGGGAAGGGACAGTATTTTTGTGTAGTGTATAATGCTAAACATGTTATCCTAACAAGTAATAAAGAATAAGTAACTCGCTGTTTTGAGACTAAATTTTTGACATTTCATGACCTATGAAATGTATAACAAAGAACACAAATGAATGACTCAGTACAAGCGAGCAGAGAAGGAAGCTTGAAATTAGGTGGGATTCTTTTTTCAAAGTGCAAGAATATTTCTATAATTTGGCATTTGTTCTCCATTTACAGCGATAGATAGTCAGACAAGACTAGTTATGTGCGGGAGGGGGGGGAGGAAGAGAAATTTCAGTGTAAAATGAATCATTCTTAGTCAGTTAAGCAGTATGTCCAAACATGCCAGTTGTAAGAAAAGGGTGTCCACAGGATTACATACATTTTTATACAGTATTCTTTTATAGATGTTCATACAGAGGTGTGCACATTAATGGCTGGATTGTGTCTTGTACTACACACCTGCTCAGGGAAATACCCCCAACCTCATCCACACCTCTTAGGCCCCAGTGTAGGCTAACTGGACTTTGGCTTTGGTGGCATGGGGTAAAAAAAGAGGGCAAGATATCTGCTTATTCCCTCCATTGGGCAAGCAGAGCAGTAGGTTGATGGTCAGGACTCCACCATCCTCCACTTGCTGGCCAATACAACTGAGTTGGCATAGTAATAATCCTAATGTGCTCAGGGTTGTGCCTAAAATCACAGTCTAGCTCTCAGAAATTGACCTGTAGGAGGACAGGTGTGGGTTAGCAGAGACGAGCATTGAGCTACTAGTAGAGTTGCTACTGTGCATGGACCAGGCTCTTTAGAACTGTCAGTGAAGAAAGATCACGTGGTCTCAGACAGTGCATGAAGTTTCAGCAAGAATATCACAGCCCTGCCCAATGTGGCAGATGCCATAAAGCTTTCCAGTGTTTTGAGACACGCTAAAAGCTGCTGGGTGGTATTTTGCACATTTTGAAATAAAGTGTTCAGCAGAGCTGAAATTTACAAATGTTGAATACTTAGCCATCTGGAGCATTAGATACTTAATTACAGCAGAAAGAGTTGTGAATGAACAATAGGAGACAGTTTCCACTTTACATTGCAGGTTACTGATTAGGTTTGAGCATTTTATGCCTTATTAAAAAAACGAACTATGCAAGTGATCATGTTATGCTATTCTTAAGACTTTTGTGCTTCTTTTTCTTTTCACAAAAGCTTAGGTTAAAAAAAACCTATCTAGCAGTGCTAAAAATGCTCTCTTTTTACAAAGCAGTGAAGACAACAATCACATATAGATGGATTTGGAACAATAGTCAAAGAAGGGTATTTTGTTTCTTGGTTGTAATTACACTTAATGTAATTCTTCCCACTACCCCCATCCCCATTGTAAATTACTTGCTTTTTTGTGCTTTCACTATTTTCAACTATGGGCTTGTCTTATCCTAAGGATAAGTCAACCTAAGTTACGCTCCTCCAGCTACATGAATAATGTAGCTGGAGTCGACATAGTCTAGGTTGACTTACCGTGGTGTCCTCACTGCCCTGCATCGATGGCAGACACTCTCCGGTCGACTTACCTTATTCTTCTTGGAAAACTGGAGTACTAGGATCGATGGGAGAGCACTCTGCCGTCGATTTAGCGGGTTTTCACTAGACCCGCTAAATTGACCCCTGCTGCATTGATTGCAGCAGCATCAATCTCCCGTGGTGAACACAAACCCTATTTTTCATCCCTGGCTGCAACCAAACTCTTGAAACAATATCAAATTAATTAGTTTACTCTGACTGAAATAAGGAAACTTTGTCCCATACACCCTAGGCAAGTCAAAGTATCATACGCCTTTCCTTGTTTGTCCATGTGGGACAACAATTAGGCCTAAGGCATTCAAACATGACATTTGAAATAGAAGGAGCATTGAGGTGTATGAATTATGCACTGTAACTATAGGTGGTTCTTTACAATACAGAGGTAAATTTACAAGTGGTTGCTTCAAAAGTTGCTTATTCAGGACTGCCATACAAAGTATACCGGCTTTTCTTGTTTTTCAGAAAGTGAATTTTACTAAATATTTTACAAACCTGTTTTAGTTTCAGTGTGATCATACAGTGCCAATTATGGGACTCCCCCACAGTGGCCCAGGGCATATCTTGGGACTATGAAACAGTCCCCTGCTTGCATTTTAATAAATGGGGAACACTGCTATAACAGGTTTTTCCTGAAGAAAAGTTGTCTGATAAAGCAGATTCCTCTAACCTTTGGTGGAGAGTTTTAATCCAAGAATCCCAAAATCGTGATGCATTTATTTTGCGGTGTCTAAAACACAGTATTTAAAGTGGCATAAGCTGACCGCAACCCCCACTGTACTGGGGCGTCAGGAACTGGCAGACCCAATCCAAAATAAACTATCAGGCCAGATGATTAAACGATTCTGCACATCTGTTGGGGAACTCTGAACATAAATTAAGCTCTCTTGGTAGAATATGAGGGAAAGGTTTGGTAGTACTGCCATCTGGCCTCCCCGAAGCATGAATGTCTCCACTAGGTAGCTGCTTCATCTGTTTGCAGACCTCCCATCTATGCTACTAGGAGTGCCATAATCTGTATCAATGGTACTGTGTAGTCTATAATAATATTAGTAGGGTTGTTACCTTCAGATGTGATAGTTCAATATGGTAAGCACATCCAGTTGACAAAAATGAAGCATATAACAAAATACACTTTTTAAGTATCAGAAATTTAATGGTCTACAGGCTATTTTTCTCCCTTCAAGAGACAAAACCACATATATTTTTTTAAAAGCAGTGCAAGTCTTCCAGTGGTACACAGAGAAACATATTTTTGCTCTGGTTTTTGGGCATTCACTGATAGAGAGGGGGTCTGGGGATAATACTTAACTTTGTAAATCATTCATCATCACTTTACAAATAGGGACAAGTAAGACAGATGTAAAGTGACCAACCTTATTCAAACCACTCAGCTGATCACTCGCAGAAGCAGAAGTAGAATTTAGATGTTTCTTATTCTCCGTCCTGTGCACAAATTACTAGTCCAGGCTTCCTCATATCTAGCTATCTAACAAATCTCACGGAATCTTCTGTGTTCTCTTCTGTGGCAATAGGTTCTTACTAGATTTAAAAAGCTATATGCTGTGAGATATTAGGTTACACCTTTTTGTTATCTATTAGGTATTAATACAAAGGAAGTGTCTTCTGATAATGGTAAAATGGTTTTGTTATATTTACACATTGCACAAATTGAGGGAATATATTTTTACTGCCATCACCCTAAGTCCTGAGATACAAATTGTGTGCTAACTGCCTTGGGCAGGATAGTGCAAAAATTTAATTTGCACTCACCAGCCTGAAACAAGGGGAGTGCAAAATATACTTGTCACACCAATTTCACATTTTACAGTAATTCACCCAACATAACTTCCTGGAGTTGAACCAATTGTCTGAAAACATTCAGAACTAATGCCACAGCATACAATAATAGACAAACTCCCTAGCAACACAAGAAACCTGTAAGAGAAGACAAGAGTTTCTTAAAGGTCATTGAAGAGTCCTCTAACAGATCTCTGAAATAAAACAATGTAATGGGCATATGACATGCTATGACAAATATTTAACAGATAAAAACATTTTAGGTGCCAGATATCCAGCAACAATCTGAGTTATATTGGGGATCCCGAAGGTATGGTTGGCAGTATGGGGGGGAGAGAGAAAGAAACCTGACATTTAATTGACTGACTATTAGCCACATTCAGTTCATGAGCCCCCTTTTCTCACTTTATACCCTTCCCTACAACGCCTTAAAGTTGAATCATATGATCAAATATTCAAAAGTGGAGGCGCAAAGTCCACGAACAACAAAACTGCACCTGTAATTGCATTCATGGCTTCTGTCAGTATAAGTGCAAATGAGGCAAACAAGCATGTAAAACGCTAGCTCAGCACATTTCACCCTGTGAAGCATTTAAGCACATGCTTATTTTTAAGCATGTGAGAAATCCTGAAGTCAAGCGATAGTAAAGTCAATGGAACCACTCACATACCTAAAGTTAAGTACATGCTTAAGTGCTTTGCTGGATTAAGTACCGAACCAGCAATTTGTCCTACTTGCTTAATCACCCACATTTTGTTTTTTGCACATTGATTTTGTGTTTATGAAAGATGTAACCATAGTGCTTAATGCTGCCACTTTGTAATACCTGAGAGTTCTTTAGCTCTTGAATTTCCTCAGCGTGGTTTTGGTCTATTTTTTAAAACCAGTTCATTTGGTTCTACAGGAGAGGAAAAAGAAAGGGAGAGTGTTTGTATTACTCAGCAGTCTCTTTGGTTTTTTTTATACTGGCAATCAATGCTACTGCTAAGCTTTTCTTCAGCATGTGTCATTTTGCTGGACATTGCCCAAGTGAGAGTGGAAATAGCAGTAACAGCAGGAGAGGTTTAGCAGCAATAGGATTACCAGATTTTCCATGACAGTTTTTGGGGGCTGATCTTTCCATTGTGCTCCAGTAGAAGAGAGCTGTGACCTACTCAGGAAAGGAAAGTCTCAATTTCAGCTTCTCTTCATCAGTGTCCTGGTTTTTCTTTCAGTGTGGCACAGATTGCCATGTTTTCCTTCCCACCTCCTTCACTCTCGCATGACTCATTTCCCTTATTCTGGTGCTGGCACACACATTGTTTGATCTCTTAGATTATTATGCTGTGTCCCCCACCACACACTCCATTTAGAATATGTTGCCCAGTGCTTAAAGTGGATAGACATGCCATGTTTCAGACATCATTCTCACATCTGCCAGTCCCTCTGGCCAGCAATTAATTCCTGCCCTCCAAAGCCCAAATCAGTCCTGTCCCCCCCAGTCCCTGAATCAGTGCTCCCCCTCATCAATTCTGTTCCTCTAGTCTCACTTCTGCTCATTCTCAGACTCTTCACTCCCCTTTCCCAGGCCTGTGGTGGTTGCAGCAGGATCTCTCTCCCCTCCCAGGTTGGGTGTTGCAGGGAGGGAGGAACAGAGGAGTTGTCCCAGTGCTCACAAGTAGGAACAGGGAGAAGGGAGGGAGCCACCCTCTTTCTGCTTCCCCTCCACTCCTGTGAGAATGGTGTCCATTCCAGAAGGAAGGGGGAAAGAGCTCTGTCTAGTATCAGAGGGGTAGCCATGTTATTCTGTATCCACAAAAACAAGAGGAGTCCGGTGGCACCTTAAAGATTAACAGATTTATTTGGACCCAGAAGTCACCTACTACAGGACAGGCCCAACAAGGAAAATAACAGAACACCACTGTCCATCACATACAGCCCCCAGCTAAAAACTCTCAAGTGTATTAGAACATAAGAATGGCCATACTGGGTCAGACCAAAGGTTCATCAAGCCCAGTATGCTGTCCTCTGACAGTGGCCAACGGCAGGTGCCCCAAAGGGAGTGAACAGACAGGTTATCATCAAGTGAGCCATGCCCTGTCACCCAATCCCAGCTTCTGACAAACAGAGGCTAGGGACACCATTCCTGCCCACCCTGGCTAATAGCCATTGATGGACCTATCTTCCATGAATCTATCTAGCTCCCTTTTGAACCTCGTTATAGTATTGGCCTTCACAACACCCTCTGGCAAGGAGTTTCAGAGGTTGACAGTGCGTTGCGTGAAAAAATACTTTCTTGTGTTTGTTTTAAACCTGCTACCTATTAATTTCATTTGGTGGCCCCTTGTTCTTGTATTATGAGGAGTAAATAACACTTCCTTGTTTACTTTTTCTATACCACTCATGATTTTATAGACCTCTATCATATACCCCCTTAGTCGCCTCTTTTCCAAGCTGAAAAGTTCCATTCTTATTAATCTCTTCTTATATGGAAGTCTTGCTATACCCCTAATCATTTTTGTTGCCCTTTTCATAACCTTTTCCAATTCCAATACATCTTTTTTGAGATGGGGCAACCACATCTGCACACAGTATTCAAGGATGTGGGTGTATCATGGATTTATATAGAGGCAATATGATATTTTCTGATTTATTATTGATCCTTTTCTTGATGATTTCCAACATTTGCTTTTTTGACTGCCGCTGCACATGGAGTGGATGATCATCATCAACGATCTACAACCTATCCTGGAAAACGATCTCTCACTCTCACAGACCACAAGAGGCAGGCTAGTCCTTGCTTACAGACAGTCCCCCAACCTGAAGCAAATTCTCACCAACAACTACACACCACACCACAGAAACACTTACCCAGGAACCAATCCCTGTAACAAACCCCGTTGCCTAGTCTGTCCCCATATCTACTCTAATGACACCATGAGAGGACCCAACCACATGAGCCACACCATCAGGGGCTCATTCACCTGCACATCTACTAATGTGATATATGCCAGCATGTGCCAGCAGTGCCTCTCTGCCATGTACACTGGCCAAACCGAACAGTCTCTACGTAAAAGAATAAATGGTCACAAATCAGATATCAGAAATGGTAATATAGAAAAGCCAGTAGAACACTTCAATCTCCCTGGACAGTCTATAACAGATTTAAAAGTAGCCATGCTTCAACAAAAAAACTTCAAAAACAGACTTCAAAGAAAAAGTGCAGAGCTACAATTCATTTACAAATTTAACATCATTAATTTGGGCTTGAATAGGGACTGGGAGTGGCTGGCTTACTACAAAAGCAATTTTCCCTCTTTTGGTATTGACACCTCCTCATCAATTATCGGGAGTGGACCACATCCACCCTGATTGAACTGGCCCTGTCAACACTGATTCTCCACTTGTAAGGTAACTCCCTTCTCTTCATGTGTCTCTATATTTATGCCTGCATCTGTAATTTTCACGCCAGGCATCTGAAGAAATGGGTATTTTACCCACGAAATCTTATGCCCAAATAAATCTGTTAGTCTTTAAGGTGCCACCGGAGAGCTCTGTTTGTTTTCTACATTACCTCTGATTAGTTGCTCTTCCCCAGGAGACTGGCAAGTGTGGAAAGCAGCCAATCAGAGGGGTTTTACCCCCAAGTGATGCTAAAAATGGGTGCCCCTCAGTGACCTGGCTCCAGTGGCATCCACAGCTGTATGCAAGTTACACACCATGTGTACCATAGGCAGGGGCAGAGCTAGGGAGGGCAGCGGCTTCTGCTGCTCTCTTGGGCATGGTTAGTGGCAGCAGTTTCTCCTCCCTTGGTGTTCACACCTCAGCAGCTAGAAGAGGGCCTCATCACCCCTGATTGAACTAACCTCGTTATCTCTAGCCTGACTCACTCTTGCTTGCATATTTATACCTGCCTCTGGAAATTTCCACTACATGCATCCGACGAAGTGGGTATTCACCCACGAAAGCTCATGCTCCAATACATCTGTTAGTCTATAAGGTGCCACAGGACTCTTTAGTGGCTGCAGAGTTGTTCAGGGACAGAGCACTTGGGCAGGCAAGGCTGGAAGGAGGGGCTGACTGTGGCATGGACTCAGGTGGTGAGGTGCTGGGGCTAGTGGTTGCAGTAGGGATGGCTCCAGAGGGATTGGCTATCATTCCTGGGATCTCCCCGGCTCCCCCATGCAAGGCCTGGGAACTACTCAGTGAGAGGGTGATTCCATTTTGTTTCCTTGCTCTGGGTGGGAGTTTTGTGGGAGAAGGAACTTTGGGCAGTAACCCCTGGAAGTTCCATGTTTTGTGCATACCATGTGAAAAATTTCTGGACAAGGCCTTGTCTGGCTTACTACTTGGACATTTGATTTTCCAGGTCAGTGGCACTGACGTTGCCACATCTGCCATCTTGCTGAAAAGTGAACAGCCAATGCCCTTGACTACCTTATTTTCTTTCCCACCAAGAGAATGTCTTTATGTTGAAACTGTCTTACTGGTCTCATCCAAGTTCTGTTTCCAGATTTTCCGAACTACCTATTCTACTAATGGCTAATCAGTGAATAGCAACATGGCCCCAAATACCCCAATTAAACATCATCCTACCTAAACTTTTCTAAACTTGTTCCACCTGCCTATTTTTGCTTAGGCAACTCAGACTACTTGTGTCTTCTACAGCATTATCAGTTCTGAAACATTACCCTTCCTGTTTCTTGGAGTGATAGCTGAATTTGAGTTTTGACATTTGAAGCATAAACACAGTTTAAAGCCTTTGACATCTGGAGAAAAAACTTCCCATGCAATATGCTAATGTAAAGGGAATGACTAGTACACTAACAGTGGAAATGAACTTCAGTTTGACTCAACTGATACCACTTCCAGTGTGATTTTATTTAATAGTAAACTATAATTTGGCATTAAAACCTAAAATTAGAGGGGCAGGGAGAGGAAGTCATGCTTTAATCTCTGAGCAACATCCAAGACTATATAATAGTGATATCACCTCTGAAACAGTGGAACAAAAAGGCTGACCCCTATATTATCTTCATCTCCATGGGTCTGTGGCTAAGAATTCCATATCCATGCTATTCCACTTACTATGACAGATTATTCAGATTTTTTTAAAAATCGCTGTTGTTAAAAACAGTCTCTGGATGATTGCCTCAAGAGGTTACTCAATTATTTATGATGCTGATGCAGAAAAACAATATATCCTGAAGATGACATACCATTAATTAATGTATCTTTGTGCTTATCACTGCCTTTTTCACATTTTAATTCCATTGTCAAGACTGTTCTAATTCAATAATTTAGTGTGTTTTACCTCATTCCAAAACAGCAACATTTATTGTCTGGTATAAAAATAAAAGTGACTGGTTAATTATCTCTGTTTGAAGAAGAGTCATCGTTTTAACTTGATGGCATGTGCCATTACACCCTCTGCAGTCTTTCTTCCTGTTAGTTGGGTGTTTATCTTGACATACAGTGGTAAACTTGACTTAAGTAGTGGTTCCATGACATTGTACATGCTGGAGAGAAATAAGGCTGGAATAAGTCCTCTGCCTATATTTTAACTTTTTTTTTTCTTTAGGGAATTGCATTATTTATGGGCCTCCCTTTCCCTTAGTCACAAATCACTTATTTCATTCAGATCTGCAAACGTATTGCCCAGACTAATCAGTCCCAAACCACCAATTCAATCAGTGATGCTGAGATAAACTCATTGCCCTTGTGTGCTGAGCCAACTGTTTCACCAGCTTGCATTTGATTTGTGGCTCCCTAAAATGTTTATAAAGTTGAAAATTTAACATTTCCACTTGCCATTTTATATATTTAAAAATGTCAATTGTCCCTTTTAGCTACTTAATCTATGTTAATTTAAATGGGGGTATACAGGAGTTGGCCGGGGCTCGACCCGCTCCGAGGCGGTGGGGAGCCACACCGACTCACTACCTGTTGGGGCTGGAGTGCTTTGTCTGGCTGCAGGGTCTTGCCCAGCAGCCCTTGCAGTCCTGAAAGATACAGGAAGCCTGACCCCGGCTCAGGGCGGGCACCAGCGTTAGGTCAGGGCTCAGACCCTTAGTCAGGGTTGAGCAACAGTAAACAAAGTATTTAGCCCAGGCCCTAGGTCAGGCCGGGGCAACAAACGCTGCGGCAGAGCTCAGGCCCTCAGGCAGGGATGAGCCACAGTAATAGGCCTGAGCCTCAACAGGCCTGGGAGAGGGGGAGACTGCCACCCATGGGTTGAGTGGCAGGGGGGACGCAGGCCCTCCCACTCCACTGCATCCCAGCCCGGGGCCCTAGCAGTGGCAGAACACCCGCTGCTTCGTCAGTGGGGATCCTGGCCGCAACACACTGACATCGGCTCTGGCACTGCTGCAGCCAGACTGGGGTCGGCTGCCCCCGGGCTACTTCCAGACTCCCCCTCTGGGCCTACCTGGGTGCTGGCGTCGGCCTTGGGGGGATCCTGGACCATGAATTCGTCTGGCCAGAGATCGTTTGGCAAGTCCGGGAGCTCCTCCAGATAGGAGGCTCAGGGCAGGCCCGGCGGCTCCTCGGGGTAGCGGGAACAGGGCAGGCCCGGCGGCTCCTCGGGGTAGCGGGCGCAGGGCAGGCTGGCGGCTCCTCGTGGTCACTCCGGGCCGCAGAGGTTTCCCAGCCCCGAGCTAGGCTGGAGACGTCTGGTCTCTCTGGCTGCTGGGGCCAGACTGAGTTCTGAGGGTCTGGTTTTATACTTCTGGGTCGCCACCTGACCCTCTGAGGGGCAGGCTCAGAACTCCCTAGCTCCGCCCACTCTGGCCTCCGGATGGGCTCTTCCCCTTCCGGGGCAGCGGGGAGCCACACCGACTCACTACATGGGGATAAAAAGCAGACTCGCCACCTGAGGACAATAACAGACTCTATGCAGATCTGTCTTCCTCCTATTCCACAAACAATGCACAGTGGACTCAGACCCAAATAAAACAGAATTTAATACATTAAAATGAAAAGGGACAGCATGTTTTGGTCCAAACTTTTGGCAAGTGTGCCGGAGGATGAATAAGGATGGCAGAATCTGGCCTATTTGTTTTTTTATTCATCCAGATGATTCTTAAGACTGTACAAAAAAAAATCACTGTTTACTTGGAAAAAGAAAATGCTCCGGATATAATAGGTCAAATTCTGTTCCCCACTGCAACCCCTTCAAATTCCCCTCCCCCTGCCATACATAATGGAATACAGGAGAATATTATGGTATATTTTCTGGTGCTAAGTATCAGGGGGCAGCTGTGTTAGTCTGTATCCAGAAAAACAACAAGGAGTCCGGTGGCACCTTAAAGACTAACAGATTTATTTGGACACGGACTCCTTGTTGTTTTTGTGGTGCTAAGAATTCTACAAAAACCCCAATTTCCCCACACAGAATTTCTGTTCTCTTTCAGGGATGGAGCCATGGGATCTATGCTGCATAGAGAAGAGGAGGCAGATAAAAGGGTCCTGAGGTAGTGCAGAAACACAGGGCTTCCCTCTAGATCCCGAAGGGGCAACCTACTTGTTCATGCCATGCTAATGCAGAACCCTGTTCATTAAGGAAATAATCCAGAGGAAACTCTGCAAGTGGAAGCTCATGGAGTTCTCTGTTAAATATGTCATTTCTGCCTAGGGAATGATCTAGATCAGTGTTCCCTGAACTCATTTCTAAAATGGACTGAGCATAACATGGTTTAAATGTTTAGTTTGTAGACAAGGCAGCAAATGTACATTAAATCTATTTTGATATCATTAGGATAGCGCCTATCAAAACACCATATACCAAAGAATAGCCTGATTGAAAGACCCTGCTTTCACTAATACCAGTCCTTTACATTTATTCAGGCCACAGTATTATAACTGCCTCACACACAATTTTTTCACTGAGATTTCCTTTGGCCTCAAGGTCCTAAGGGCCCAAACAATTTGCTGATCATTCTGGCACAGTGCAATATAATGGCCCCATTGGAACAGTTAGATCCTAACATATCAAGGCCTTGTTGGGGACATTTTAATTCCAGTATTAATGACACAATGGGTTGTAACATTCTTATGGAGCCATTAGAATCTATTGTGTCAGACTGTCATGTATTAGCCTTAACTCTGTGTACTGAGGAGTATTGAGGAGACATTTTCTGTTCCCAATTAAAATAAATAAATAAACCAAATTTACTGGGCATGAAGAATAGCTGCTTTTCCAAATGAAGTAACCGGATCAATTTTAATTTATTTCCCAAAATAGGAAAACCAATTAGTTTCACTTGGAACCAATCACCTAAACACATCGACCAGCACATCCCTCACCCGTGCCACTTCCCGCCGCCCCCATTGGCCCAGGATGGCGAACCGAGGCGAGTGGGGGCCGCGATCGGCCGAACCTTCGGCGTCAGCAGGTAAATAAACTGGTCCGGCCTGCTAGGGTGCTTACCCTGGCAAGCTGCGTGCCGAACGTTGCCAACCCCTGATCTACAGCAACCATGGGTTTGATTGTGTCCTCAGTGATGCTTAGTGTGACTTGATCACAAACATAAATAGGAGGAGATGCTTAACTACAATGATCCTTTCAGAAATGCACATGGTTAACCTGATTTGCAAGTTTGGGATTGGAAAGAAATTTCTCTTCTAGGCACATTGGCAGGGGCTTTATTTTTTCCCCACTCTTCTTTGGAGCAAAAGGTAAAGATTAGGTCAGTATATCCCTCAGAGTCAATTTCCTGCATTTACAGGGTGATGTGAACACTCCTGGCCCTTGGCCCTTCCTGTTTTTCTTCTTCTGTATATCCAGTGAGAGTCATGTGTACATATCAAAGGGATCATATTTTAATATGCACTTTTGCATGCCAAAGCTGAGCCTCAAGCAAATTTTTATGCTTATAACCCCTGAAAATAAGCAATTCTGATGGAAATGCTGACAGACCCTTACTTGTAGCATCATGAAAAGGTGGGGTTTATGGCCATATTTTTAGCACAGTGCTTGGGAAATAATTACACCATTTCTCCCATAATCACTTCTGATACTTTCAACTGAGACACACCTTTCTTTCCTCTAGGGGTGAGAATGGTATATTAACATCTCCTCTAATACAGGGATTACAGGAGTTTTGAATACAATAGTAAAATCATCTGGGTCTGTTTCCTGTATATATTCCCTGTTAAAGACCAGATGGCTAAACTATAAACTGGATAGCATGAAAATCCAAGATGATGATTGAAAAGTAATTATAATATAGGTTAGTACAGTCTCACTAAATACAAAATCCAGACTTTCTCCCTCTTGATTCAGTTTGTCTTACAGCCCACCTATGCTTTTCAGATTCTATGCTCAAAAAGTCCCAGCATGCATGAAATGCAGTTAATCCTCGGCTACTATCAAATGTATTTCTGGAACATTTCACTTCTACTCAAAACATATAGTTGTTTTTGCTTTTTTTTTTTTTTTTTTTAAATTTAAATCTTTAGTGCTTTCTAAAGTTTGCAGTTTGGTGTTAGTACCAGAGCTTTAATTAGCTACATTTTTTTTGTCACTTATTAAATGAGTCTTTTTACTCATCACAGCATGATGGGGTACTGCACCATCTCTCCAGCATATGCAAAACCATGCATCACAAGAGGATGTAAATTGCTTTTTCCAACTACCCCAACAGAATTGCAGCTTGACATTTTCTGTTATCAGAAAGGCAGCTCCATTAAGCTAGAGGTCAGGAGAAAGTATATACATAGGCTTGGGACCCTGCCCTGTCTACCTCAACCCATTGTTCTTCCAGCAGTTGCTTATTTAAATGTATATTTGGAGCGTAAGACTCATATGTGCATGTATCTATAACTTAGTATTGCTAGAAATAGAATAGTTGTTTAGTTCTGATTCTAAGAGGGATGACTGCTTTTTTCTCTATAACAGGGTGACCAGATGTCCCGATTTTATAGGGACAGTCCCGATTTGGGGGTCTTTTTCTTATATAGGCTCCTATTACCCCCCACCCCCCGTCCCGATTTTTCACACTTGCTGTCTGGTCACCCTACTCTATAATCTTTGGACATAATCTCTGACTGTCTGTGTTTGGCAATGCAAAAGGGAACAATATCAGCTAAAACACCTCCAAACCATCCCAAATATCTTGTAATTTGAGCGTTTTGAGCTATTTACAGTAGTAGTCATATCACTCCCATTCAGACTGCATCGATATGTCCCTCAAAAGGTAAGGAAACGTGTTAAAGTTTCTCTATATGGTTTATTTTCCCTATTTTCATTGTGTATAAAACACTGGCACTCAGGCCTATTCATTTAGTGACAGCAGATTGTGCTTTCATATGATGTGAATTTGGATGCTGAGTATGGTCCCTTATTCCTGAGGCCATAAAGGAGCTGTGTGGAAGCAAAGTGATTTGTCCTGGGGATGAGGCAGGCTCTCTGTCTGGATGCTCTCAAGTGACCCTTTCTGACTGATCCAGGAGCAGTTTAACAGGCTATGAAGACACACAATTAGTGACCAATTATCCCTATTTTTTCCCCACAGGATCACTGCCTCATTCAGAGCACAGGATGGACTGTGATCGCAGTGTGTAACTATTCAATATTTCTTTTTGTATTCATCAATGTGGGCTCCATCTCTAGAGTCCTTACTGCATATCATCCAAACCCTGCACTGAATACAGAATTGTAATTTTCCTCATGGGCTTTCCTATGGTGCTTATCACTCTAGAGAATCTAAGTGATTCACAAACATTAATAACTTTATCTTCGCAACCCCTGGTAGAGAATGTTGTATTATTTCTCTCATTTTACACCTGGGAAACTGAGGCACAGTGATATTAAGGCCAAAATTGTCAAAAATGTTCACTAATTTTGGGTGCCCATTTTGAGATGCCAGGGGCCTGATTTTTCAGAGTACTTAGCATCATTAGCACTTTACATTTCAGAGCCCAGCTCCCATTGACTTTGCTGGCAGCTGTGAGTGCTCAGCACTTCTTAAAATCTGACCCTACATATCTCAAGTCAGGCACCCATTAAAATAAGGAACACACAATTAGTGGCTACCTGTGAAAAGTTTTGATTTATGTGACTTTCCCAGCAACACATAGGGACGTTCTGTGTCCGAGGCAGGGAGAGACTATAGTTCTCTAGAACTGCATTCCACTTGAATGGGACAGGAACCAGCTTTTCCATTTTTGCAAGAAATTCCAGAGTTTGAATCGCCTCCTCTCCAATTTTGTGTGAAAAGAAATTCTGGATAAATATTAATTTGGGGTTGATCAAAACATTTTGTTTCAATAAAAGCAGAGCACAGTTTGTTCCAATTTTGACATTTAAAATAATTTTAATAATATAAAAAAATTGAAACAGGGTGTATTTAAATAAATAGATTTCCATGTCATTTCCCCCAGTACTGTTCCTATTCTCTCTCATCTAGTGAAACATCCCACATCCATCCCGTCTTAGGGCAAGTCCCTGTTAGCATTACCCATAATTTAAGTCACCTAGGGAAAGACAATGGGAGCTCAGTGCCTAACATCTATTTATGCTTTTGAAAATCTCCCTCTTATATTACCACAGAAATATCAAAAGAAAATGCAGTAACATCAAGCCATTTTCAACAACTTTGTATTGCAGGGCTATGCTAGAGGAGGCTCGCAAGAAACAGTTAAAATTTTTCCTCCCAACTGCCTTTGCTGGAATTCCAGTTCCCCCCACCCCTCAGTGAATATTGTTCAATCATCCCTGTAGGAGAAGCCTTATCCCTAAGGCTCATTAAAATAATTCTTCAGAACACACAAGTATTGGCAGGTATTTAAAAAAAATAAAGTGGGAGAATACATTTAGACCCACAGATCCATTGTTAAAGTTCACAAATTAAAAGCTGTGCTAGAATGTCAATGCAGTCAGTCGATTTTTCAATAATAAGATATAAACATTTTCAGCATGTGGCACTTAATGTTTGACAAGTGTCACTTTTGACTTCTTTTGTAATGAGATAGGAGTTTTGTTTAAATTAACAGATACCCAAGTTACGCACTACTGGTCACAGAGAAAATTTATGGTAACCCTTGTTAAAATACCTGCACTACATCTCTGCAGTACTGGTGCACTAAGAAGAAGTGGTAATGACATCTTAAGATTGCACACTGGGAAGGGTAGGATCCAAAATAATATATCTGGATTTTCCCCCCAGAAGTAGTGTTTACTCTGACCCCAGAGGTAATTAAATGATTCCAAGATACCCCCAGAAGTTCTCATAACAAATTTCAACGATGAATGGAAAATCTGAGAAATATGGATACTAAAAACAAAATCACCCCTCCTAAAGAGAAAAAAATATTTGCTTAGAACTGTGTCTCGGGAATTTGGATTATCTAAATGATGAGAAAAGTCAGGGACACTAAAGATTTTAGCCATCTTAGTGCCAGAGCTTTCTCTTAACACTCTCAAATCCCTCTTTAATACAAAATCCCACACGCGCTGATCCCGGAACCAGAAAAAAGCAGTAGATTGGATGGATTTTCCCAGGAGAAAGGGATAAAAAGTAGTAAGTAGCCTATTGGGGGAAAAGCCATAGACTTGGGAGGTCTGTGTAACAGTAACACTATCCACTAGAGTCAGTGGATGCTGACCTCTGCCATATAGCAGTGGTATAAACTTGTCATGAGATGGGGGTTAGAGAAATAAAGGCCAATCTCTTACCAGCACTCCTGTCTCTCTCAGTTATATGGTGCCCATGGTGCCCGTGCTCCAGCAATATTCAGGGCATGGGGGCCTGTCTCCACCATTGTTCAGGGACGGGTCTCTCCGCTGGCCCTGCCTGCCACCCCCACGCGCCTCCCATGAGCGTCCCTGCCTGTGCCCTGGGCAGCGGACGGCTGCCCTGCCGCTCAGCACTGCGCTCCGCTCTGCCAGCTCCCGGCATTAACTGTCGCCGCAGGGTCCTAGCACTTCCCAACCACTAGTGCCTGATCCTGCCCCTGCCCTTCCGCCTCAGACAGTCAGGCCCTTCCTTTTTCCGGCGGGACCCTCCACCAGCACAGGGGGCCCCCTGCTTGTAGTCACCACTCTTGCCCCATGCTGTGCAAGGGGCAGCCCCATCCCCTACCCCCAGTGAGGCTATAGTGAGGGGCAGCAGCAGGGGAGGAGGCACACATGTGATGGCAGCCCCTCCCCCCACAGCCACCATAGGGAAGGCGAGGGGGTTTCCTGGAGCTGAGAGGGGCCCTAGGAGCACATGCAGTGATAGTGCTGCGGGGGAGAATGAGGGGTCTCTCCCCTGGAGCTCGCTGCTGTCAGCGGGAGAGGGCTGGGGGAAGTCCTTCTCTCTGGCCCCAGCCGGGGACAGACTGCCTGCACTCCAAACTGCCCTGCCCCACCCCCCCCCCCTCCAGAGCCCGCACACACACCCGCATCCCAACCCTCTGCCCCAGCCCTGAGCCCCCTCCTGCACCGTGAACCCCTCATCCCCGGCCCCACCCCCATCCACACTTTAGCCCTCTGCTCGAGCCCCTCCCACACTCCAAATCCCTCACTCCCAGCCCACCCCAGAGGCAGGACTTGGATCCGTTCTGGGCACCGCCAAAAATTATACAAATCTGTTGTCCCTGTACCCTTATAATGGATGGAATACTTCTGGAATCACTGAAACCCAAAACTTAAAGCAAAATGTGAAGGTGAAAGAGATGGGTGCTGCAAATCCACAAGGATAAGAAAGGAAGAAAACACTGGCAAGTTTACAATGCTGGACTCAGAAGGACCCTGAGGTTCTTATAGCTGTCAGTAGCTTGCTGAACTTGCTTCTGGTACATGCTACAAGCTAAGCTACTGTTTCCTAAATATCTCTTTGAAAATGACTTAGCTACAAATGAATATTCTCTTGAAAGAAAAAAACAACATTATTATTAATTTTTTATTCCTATAAAAGCTTCCTCCCTTTACTTATTGCTCAGTTTAACTTCAACAGTTACTTTTAAATAAGAAAATAGCAATCGTACTGGTATGTAGCCAAATTTACTGGAGGCTTTAGGATCCTCAGGGTCCTGTGGCCGCCAGTGCATTTAAATTAACTTTAAATATTTAAATACCATTACAAATTCATATATATGAACATATGTGTTCTCATTAAACCAGATCATTTTATAAAATATACAAATGCTCAGAAAATTTTTAAAGCAGATAGTTTATGTTTTCAGAGGCCTACTCTATATTAAAAACTAAACATAGCAAACAAACAGCATTAATCAAAATATGAGGCACTGGGTTTTTATCTTGTGCTTTTCAGTTCACTCAAGAAATATTTATACTATATTAAAACAAACTTGATTTATCAGAAAATGTAACGTATAGGGTTATATCCTTCTGTAATATGATGTATATGAAGGCCCTTAACTCAAAGGCCACTGAAATTAGTGTGAACTCATTTTTTTTTTCATGTACTGCATGATATTTATAGTATGAAATAACTTCACACTGGTAAAACTAAACTGGCTCTTTATTAAGAGAACTATTTACAGAAGTGCTGGAAATACAGCTAGCATGCCAATCATGTGCACACAGACTGACTTTCTGGTGTCTCCTCCAAACTTTTCCCTTCTGCAGTCTGTGCTTCTCCCTCCAAGTTCCATGCAGGCTGCTACATCTTTCCCTTTAACAATATTTGTTGTTATGTCTTTTGTGCAATTGCTGACTTTCTGGGGCCACCAGTTACTATTACATAGCCCACCTTTACTGCCACCTCACTGTGACCTGTTAGACCTTATATTCTTTCAACACAATACTGCTCTTCGAACCAGTCTCCCACTTCCTGTTTGTGTTACTGCCATTCATGTGGGACTTGCTTCCACGCAGTTACAGCACTTTTTTCTGTTGGATAGATGTCCTGTTGGTCCTCTGTATTATTCGTACCTTGTTTTAATTACTCAGGCCAGCTGATGGCTGAGCACTTTCTATGTCCTCTTGGTCCTGGCCTTGGCCCTGATCCCATCTGTCTGGACGTGCCAACTGTCTGACACTACTTCACAGCTGTCCTCAGTTTAATCTCTACTGCTGTCCTGAATCTGTAGCTACTTCATATGACCCATGTCCCACTGCAGCCTGGACTTTTGCCTTTTACTATTACTTTGTGTGGCTATCTGATGGTTTAACCTAGACCTGCTCACTTGAGTTTAGTAGCCTCAGGTACTTGGTTCACTTTGTTGTAGCAGGCTGCCGGCTTAGCTTGGTGCCTTTGCTTCTGTGTATTATCTGTCATTCCACCAATGGGCTGCAGCAGACTACCCCTCATGGGAAATAGTCTTGGTTCTCAAACCAATCAGTGTCTGTGCTGGGCTACTATCTAGTCCCTGGGAGGGTGTATTGCAATAGTCCTATATCTCCTGGTAGGGATATCTTCCAGTCTGTTTAATCTCTTGGCTGTCATTACTGCCAGCTTTGCCCTCTCATTGCTTTGTGGGTACCCAGGGGAAGCCATCTTGTGCTCAAATTTCCATGGAGTGCTGAATTGTTTGAATTCTGCAGCAATGCACTTTGCACGCATGTCAGGTTTGTCATACCTTGCAAAATATGCATTCAGTTTTCTGATCATAGTTCTTACCTGAGTTTCCTGCAGATAGTCCATCTCCCAGAAACTGGAGCAATAATCTACTGAGACCGTGAGTTCCTGTTAATTAAAAGTGAAGAGTTCTGTTCTGATCTTTTCTGACGGTTGGGTAGGTATTTAATGAGGTTGTAGAGTATCCTGTCACTATACTCTTTGCACATGTCACACTTCTCCATGTATGCTCTCAACTGGGCCTGGCCAGCAGATACACTTTCTGGCTTATCTCAGGCATGCCACTGTAGCCAGGTGTGATGTGTCACCTCTTAAATCTGTTTGGATTACTGCTTAGTTCCCTTTAAACAAGATCATGTCTTGCACACACAGTTCATCCCTTACCTGGTAATAGGAAGTAAGTGCATATGGCATTTGCTTCTTCAGATCTGGCCAGCCTGGGGTATGAACTATTTTACTGCCTTGTATCACTTCATCCTGTTTGGTAATTTGTTGGATTTCCTGGAGCCTCCCATCAGAGATATGAAAGTATTGTAGCATACTGATAGACTAGCTTTTGTCCTACAGAGCCATCTGTGTAGGACTTTGGGAGGTATGCACAGTTCAGTGTAACTGTTACCAGTATTTACTTTCCTTGGCAATACCACACCCTCACCTCAGAGTGATGGCATCTCAATAACATGTTGTGCTCACTTGTGTGCTCTCAGCAGGCACTCCTTCATGATGCTTTCTAATGGCTTGTGATATGACTGCACGTCCCCCTCCTACCCAAAGGTGAAATGATGGAATTGTTCCATTCCGAAGAGCACAGCCGGTAGCTTGTTTTCCTATCTGCGCATATCCCCTTTCTTTGTCTGTCAGGGAGCTAGTAAGAAATGCTATGGGCTGCATGTGTGTTGCTCTGAGGCATCACACTGTAGCTCTAGCTGCTTTGCAGGACTGTAGTATTTTATATCTGGTGCATCACTTATGATTTTCTTTACTCTTCCAATACCTGTTTTTGGATCTCTGACCATTCCCATACTGTATCGTGTGTTAACTGTATCAAGGAATCCACAGGCTTCTGATAGGTGTTTGCAGAATCTGGAAAGATAGTTGGCTATCCCTATAAATTGTTGGACTCTGTTCATATCTTTGGTCTGGGCACTTCCTTAATGGCTTTCAGGTTTTCAGGGTCCATCCAAAGTCCCACAGAAGTCAGATGTCTGATGTAGGAAACCTCTGTTCTCCTCAGCTTCAGCTTGTTGCATTCAGACTAATATTCCACATGCAACACCTGTTTAGGAGTTGCCACAGCTTGATATCCTACCCCTGCATTGTTCTTCTGTAAAATCGCCTTCTCCTACAGTAAGAATATCATCAGTACAATGTTTATGTCAATCAGGTAGTCCCTATTGTCCCCAGTTCAGTTTGCACTAGAACACCTCTGGGGCCAGAGTGATGCCCATAGACATTTGTATCCAGTGGTACCAGCCTAAAGGTGTGGCACAGATTTTCATGTGGATAGATGGCTCATCTAGCTCAATATACTAGAACCTATGCTTGCCATCAAACAGTGAACACTTTTGCCCTGAAAAATCATGTAGCATATCCTCAATCAATAGTGATAGGTAGTGACTTCTTGTCAATGCTCTCTTCAGTGGTTTTGGATCAACGCATATTCCGAGTTTACCTAAAGGTTTCTCACTGTTACTAGGCTGCTGATCCACTCCATGCTAGTTTCCACAGGTGTAATGATGCCTCTTCATTGCAGACTTGCCAGTTCCTTCTTTAACAGCTCCCCCAGGGCTAATGGAACGCTGCTTTTCACTAATCACACAGGCTGTATGTGGAGATCTGTTCTAAGTTCTGTTTGCCCTGTAGGTGTCCTCTCCTTGGAAAATGTCCATATATTCTGTTATAATGCTGGTCAGGACCACATTGCCTGTCCTCCTTGCTCTCTCACTTTGGGGATATTCTGCAGTTGTACTGTCATCTAATTCATGGCTTGTACTGTCCCGTTGCCAGGGTTGCCATAAGTACTGATAAAAAGGACTTAAGTTCCAAGCACACCCATTGCAGGTGTACTTAAAAGTACAAGTATGCTGTGGAAATAGTACTTACGTATGTATAAGTAAAAGTACAAGCACAAGTGCTTTCCACTCCTGTATTCCCTGCAATTGTCTGGTGAATATATGGACAATTACCTAAATAATATAAGCACATAGTGGAAGAGAAAGAAAAAGAGCAGCAATGAAAGGCTGCAGCAGACTAAGCAACTGTTTAGGCCCTAATTTCCCAACAGCCCCTTCAACACTGGAGTGTATCCAGTGACTGGTAGATATTTCTTACCCTACCCTGCAGAGGGTGCAGCTGCTGAACTTATTCCCTCAATGCTGGACACAGAGTTATGGGCTAGGCTGGGAAACAAGCCTCCCTGCTGCCAGTTGCAGTGACCAATCAGAACTGAAGGGGGTGGGGCCACCATCCTCACTTGCTGGTGCAACAGCAGGGCCAAAAGAAAATAACTCTGGCAGCCAGAATCATAGAAATGTAGGACTGGAGGGGACCTAGAGAAGTCATCAAGTCCACCTTTCCATGGTGTGGCAGGACAAAGTACACCTAGACCATCCATCAGAGAGGTGCTTGTCCAACTTGCTTTTAAATGCTTCCAATGACGGGGCCTCCAGAACCTCCATTGGTAGCCTATTCCAGAGTTTCACTACCTTATAGCTAGAAAGTTTTTCCTAATTTCTAACCTAAATCTTTCTTGCTGCAGATTAAGCCCATTACTTCTTGTCCTACCTTCAGTGGATGTGGAGAACAATTGATAGCCATCCTGTTTATAACAGCCCTTAACATATTGGAAGACTGTTATCAGGTCCCCACTCAGTCTTCTTTTCTCAAGACTGAACTGGTCCAGTGTTTTCAACCTTTCCTCTGAGGTCAGATTTTCTAAACTTGTATAATTATAGTTGCTCTCCTCTGAACCCTTCAGTTTGTCCACATCTTTCCTAACTTGTGGTGCTCAGAAGTGGACACAGAACTCTAGCTGGGGCCTCACCAGTTCTGAGTAGACTGGGACAATTACTTCCTGTGTCTTACATACAACACTCCTTTTAATACACTCCAGAATCATATTAGCCTTTTTGCAGCTGAGTCACGTTGATGACTCATATTCAGTTTGTGATCCTTTATAACCCCCAGATCCTTTTCAGCAGTGCTTCCACCTAGACCGGGGGTAGGCAACCTATGGCACGTGTGTCAAAGGCGGCACACGAACGGATTTTGAGTGGCACTCACACTGCCCAGGTCCTGGCCACTGGTCTGGGGCTCTGCATTTTAATTTAATTTTAAATGAAGCTTCTTAAACATTTTAAAAACCTTATTTACTTTACATACAACAATAGTTTAGTTATATATTGAAGACTTATAGAAAGAGACCTTCTAAAAATGTTAAAATGTATTACAGGCATGCGGAACCTTAAATTAGAGTGAATATGTGAAGTTTCGGCACACCACTTCTGAAAGGTTGCCGACCCCTGACCTAGATAGTTATTCTCCATTTTGTAGGTGTACACTTTATTTTTCCTTCCTAAGTGAAGTACTTTGCACTTGTCTTTCCTGAATTTAGGCTTACTGGTCTATAATTCCCCAGCTCTTCCTTTTTCCTAATTCCCTCTAAGCTGGTACAGTGAGTTCTGGGGGCCTACCAGTTAGGAGAGATGCGGAAAAGCTTTTGTAGATAAACTTATGTACTTAATGTAAAAAAATATACTTAAGTTCAGGGGAAGACGTCCTGCTGCACAGCAGTGCATGGTACTCATGTGTCAACTACTATAAATGTCAAGCAATAATGTCTTGTTTCATGGTTTTCTTATTAACAGCCGGCATTTGCCCATTGGCTTCGGAGTGGGTTTTTTTGTATATTACTGGCCCCTAGTCACATTTCTCCAGTCTAATACTGCTGTTTACCAGTGTTGCTGTAATTCAGCTGGAATTTAATTAGTCTCTAATATCATAGCTGTGAATATGGCAGTTTAATGGGTGGCAGTCTTCTTTTGCAGTGTGTGCACATTAAGCATCTTTGGATCTACTGAAGTCACACTGTAGCGATCCTCTTCACTAGAAGTCTCTATATCCTCAATCACTGCAGGTACTGCTGCTTTTTATTTCCTGGGATAGCTGAAGCACTGGAACAAATTGGTTCTGATTCCCACATTCCTTGTAACTTTGCCAATAGACTGGGTATGTTTCTTTCAGTCTTTCATGCTGCTGTTCATAGTATACCCACTGGACCAGGATGCCTGCTTTCTCAATAAGTCTCTCGCTGTCCTGCTGCCTGGGTTCCTTTAGGTTGACCTTATGTATTTGTTCTGCACTAGTGGCTGTTTTTATTTTGATCCTTTCCCTGGACAGTTCACCTGCCCTTGATATATGGAGGGGTTCCTCTCAGTTTCTTCTGTAAGCAAGAATCATCCTCTCTTTAATTTGGAAATCTTTCATACTTCTAAAGTTGCATGTGGATTCCAGAGTTCTAAGCTCTGTAATGTAAGTATTTATTCCCTCTTCCTATTCTTTGTTTTGGTTTAAAACAAAACAAAAGACCCAGTATCTCACTATAGTGCCATTCTGTCTTGTGGGTAACAGTCTTCAAATACCTTTATCAGCTGTTGCAATGTCTAGGGCAGTATTCCTGGCACTAGAGACTCACTCACTTCTCTTTTTTTTTTAACCCAATAAGATAATAAAACAGCTTTATCTTCATTGTCTCATATTTATCCCCTTTTGTTATCTCTGTTTAGATTCCATTCTTGCTTCCATGCTTGTGCAATGTCTTGTCCGGAAATCCAGCATTCCTAGTGACCTCAGTCCCCCATGCTACCTGTTTGCTCTGTTTCTAGGTGCTACTTTGTTTGCCTATTAATCACACTCTCTTCCTTGCTGAGAGTCTCACTAGACTGACTGCTGCCACCATATTTCAGGTGCTACATGCTGGGTAACAACATGACAGGTCTCTCTGCTTCCAAAACTAAACCGGTCCTTTATTAAGAGAACTATTGACAAAAATAGTACAACTACAGCTATTATTCAAGTCATGTCCCTATAGAGTTCTTGGTGCCTCCTTCAAACTCTTCCATCCTGCTACCTATGTTCTTCTCTTCAACTGCCATGAAAGTTCTCTCAGTCTGGGGCTTATCAATAGGGTTTTCAGTTGACAGAAAGAAGGGACAAATGCAATGATATTCATTCAACAGATGTCAATTGCTATACCAACATTCTCAGAATTGCCTAGGTTCGACACCCTCTCTTCTCATCTACCCATTGCTGATATAAAACAAGGGAGCTTTGTACTCTCTTGGCTACTGTTTGTAGCTGGAGGAGGAAGGGGGAGATTTCCCTCATTTCTCCTGCAGTTCCGAGTGCTGGAAGATGAGGAAGCAAGGTTCTCCCATCTTCTTTCTCCTTGCTGTCTGTCTGTGTGTGGCATCTCTCTTTCCATCTCCCCCTTCACTTCTTGAGAAGACATCCTCAGCGGCTGTGCATGGCTCTGAGAGTGGGAGGGTACTCCATCCTGCAGGTGGGAGTGGAGTGAATGATTCCCATATGTTTAAATCAATGCTATGCACAGTGTGCCTGAAAGGAAAGGAGTTGTTCTAGTGATAGGTATTGTGCTTGTGACCTATCAGCAGAGCTCTCACCTGTACTGCATTAGGAGGTACATGCTGCATTGGAGCCAGCCCAGCTTCCCTGCACTGTTCTGAACAGATGGCTCAGCTGCTGCAGCCTTTCTGAGCTCCCTGCTACTCTCTCCCCCTTATGAGGAGTGGGAAGAGGCCTGACAATATTTTGTAAGGCAATGGAGTGGTCAGCCAACATTCATCAGGGGTAACAGAGAAGGAAGAGAGATGGCTCTGAGCCCCTTTGCAAATGTCAGCCCAGCAGACAGGCTCTCTTCCTCACCTTAAATTTACTGTTGGTTCCTGAGCACCTCCCCTCTTTTCCTGCCAGGTCTCTCTCTGCTTGCAGGAGGGAGATGGGCAGGTGGCCAAGAGTTACTGCAGCAGCATCTTCTTCTTCCTGGAGAGGGACAGGATCCCTGAGCTGCAGTAGAAGGAGCAGCAGCTGCAAATATGGCGCCCCAATCTGCCCTGCAGCAAGCCTAAGAAGGGGGATAGAGGCAACTAGTATTTATTGTGTGCATGCAATGTGAGGGAAGGCAGGGGTACTGTGAATAGAGGCAGCCCGTTTTCATTAAAGGCTGCTGGGGAGAGGGGTAGGAGCTATTATTCATTAGGGGATGGGGTAGGTAGCATTAATTGTACTGTCTGTCAGAGAGAAATTTCATGGGGTAGAAATTTCATGAAGTGAGGTTGAGGGAAACCTTATCAGGGCCCATCCTTCTCACCCTTTGCATCCCTCTCCCCAGTGTACCAGCAGAAGCATGGGCATTGACCCTTCCCTGCCCATATTCCCTAGTGGCCGAACTGGGGGAGAGAAATATTTTGTTGCACATAAGGCTATGAGTGACTGTATAATTGATATTAAATGATAATACCTCATTTATAAGGTGTATGAAATACCTCAGTAGGTGTATGAAAGATCAGTTTAGCAATCAGTAACAGGCACCCCACCCCACACAAATAACCTGGCCCAGATTACAAAACTGCTTTCTTTCATTCGTACATGGAAAAAAAAATTTAGAAACAGGTTTTATACTTGCATTGCACCATAATTGGCAGATTAAAATGCTTTTTAATAGACACGTTCCACATTTGGGTAATTTGTCACACGTTGCAATGTCTTGTGTTACACAGTGGCAGGCTTGAAAGTTAAGAGGTACGCTTGTCAGCATTCACCCAACAGCTCAAAAAGAAATGCCCGTGCCTTGGGGGAGAAGCTGGGAGTACTTATTTAAATTCACAAAATAAACCTATTAACTCAGTGGACTGTTTCTGGGATGGCAGGTGGCACTATTTTATTGCTAGACTTCTGAGGGTGCTGAACAGAATAGAAACATTTAACCATGAGTGTCCTATTGACTTAGCTCAGTGGCACAGGATACCTTGCTTCTGACCAACTCCAGTTATTAAGGGTAGGTCTACTCTACAACGCTACAGGCCGCTGTAGCATAGACATTTCGTACAATCGATGGAAGAGATTTTTCCATCAAGGTAGGTAATCCCCTGCTCCAAGAGGCAGTACTAGGCTGCTAGAAGAGTCCTTCCATTGGCCAAGTCGCATCTACAACTCCTGTGCTTAGGACACAATTTTTCTCAGCCTTGAGTGATAAGTGAGATTGACATAAGTTTTAGGTATAACCCAAACTAGAAACAAACAAACAAAAATCTTCCAAACATTTTTGCAGTGAAAGGCAGTTATTAAAAATTTGGGGTTTTCAATGAATTCTCCCCCCCCCCCCCCCATCAAAAAAATCAATACTAATTCCTTGCCAAAATTTTTCATGGGGAATTTTTTTCTAAACAGTTCTACTAATTTATCAATTTATGGTAATAAAATACATATTTATAGAGCTGTACAATGATAGCACTTTACAAACCCAAAGTACACCACCTCTAACCCGATATAACGCGACCCGATGTAACACGAATTCGGATATAACACGGTAAAGCAGTGCTCTGGGGGGAAGGGGCTGCGCACTCCGGTAGATCAAAGCAAGTTCGATATAACGCGGTTTCACCTATAATGAGATAAGATTTTTTGGCTCCCGCTGACAGCGTTGTATCGAGGTAGAGGTGTAATATGTTTTCTACCCCTAAGACTGTAGAATATAAAGATATACCTTTGCCTTTTGAATCTTCATCTACTTGAAAACCTCGGGGGGAAATTAGCATGTGTTAAAGGCATTATACGTTGTCTACCCATGACTTTTCAATATGTTAGCTAACAATACACCTTTTTTTCCTAAGCCAGATAAAGCCACTTACATAAGTCTTATAGTGGGGAACTATATATAATAAATAATTTGCACTAATACATTTGTCACATTGCCACTGAGAGATAGGTTTGTTTTTCCATTTTTTGGTAGATGAAGTGGGGCAAGCAGAGTAAAATTCACCCTCTTGAAAGAGCCTACAGCAATCCTACAACACTCCAGTGGAGTCCCATGCATAGCCTTTGTGTGGCTCTGCAAAGTAGCCAGAGTTCACTACATGAAAGCAGGAACTGAATGCACATCTCCTGCCTCCCAGTCCTGGGCTTTAACCACTAACATGCTCTAATCTCTACCATGCTCTCTGTTTAGTACAGAGATCTAAGGATCAGCCTTGCCAACTAGGGAGGAATGGAGTGTTTACAATGCATACTGTCATTTCTGATGAATATGAATGGTATTTGTACATCAAGCAATCAGAAATATAATTGTTTATTCATTCCACTATGCTGTAAAAATAGTCGATTTAACTGAAAGAGCTGAGATAAATGACATTAACTGTGACATGTGTGTGACTATGCTCATGTGGATCATAGAAGGCATATGGCAGAAGCTAGAAGTTTCAAAGAAGGTTAGAAATCCTTATGCAGATTCACAGAGCATTCACATTAATTACATTTCAAACATCTGAATGTTAGTTGGAAATTTACTCGTGAGACTGAAATTTTGAAAACACACTCGTTTTATGACCACAGCTCATTTACAATGTCAGAAGAGCTTTAACATGAGGGCTAACAACTCAAATGAAAGCATGGGTAGTTCCTTGAGAACATAAAATAACCCCAAACCACTCCTTCCTCCCTTCCCCCTCTCTGGAGGACATACACATTGTAGGGTTACCAGGATCAGCACAGGAAATTTTATGGCACATAATAAGGTGGAGTGAGTAGCTCTGCTGTAGGGAAGGAGAATGGTGAGGACAGAACTGGTTTTGTGGAGGACAAAGAAAACAGCCTTGAGATGTGAGAGTAAGGAAAGGAGATAAAGGAATGTCACAGATGGGAAGGAAAGTTAGAAAGAGGGCGATTCTAAATCCAATGGGAAGGGTCTCTGGAAGTAGGACTCATACTGATCCATGGAGATGACAATTGAAATGAATATTTATTAATTTGGGCCGGATCCTGATCTCACATCCTCTGGTTTTCTACTGGAGTAACTATTGATTTCAGTGGGATTACTCCTTAGTTATAGCAGTTAAGTGAAATTAGAGTCATTTATCACCGACATATGAAAAAATGGTCCTTGTCCCAAAAAACTTACAAAATCCATAAAGAAGCACACATGAAACTAAGATCACTTTACCCTGGTACCTCAGACTCCTTAATGGTGGGCATTTTCAACCCAAGACATATTTTGGGAGTACAAACTGAAAATAAGTGACATTAAAGACAAATAACTTGCTTGTGGTAGATTTGGTTTTAGATACTAATTTGAACCATAATATTAATGATATGAATGTCCTTCTAAAAGTTTAGTATCCCTCCATAGCACTAGGCTATTTCAGTAAGAAACCAAAAATTGAATTAGGGTCTTCTGGAGGGCAGTACAGAATGTCATTCCTAATTAGCAGGGAGCAGCAGAAGCTGGTCCACAGTAAATATTTGGATATCAATTTAAACAGTCTAAGCAGTAATGGGAGTTACTGTATATGCTGTGTTGGTGAGTTAATATTCAGAGCCTGTCTGGGCCTGCAAAATATTTCCACCTTCCCCACAAAAAAATGTAACCTATTCTTGTCCACTATTCCCATACTCCCCCACAAAAATGTGACATATTCCAGTTCATACAGCATATGGCCAGCCTAAGGACTTGGAGAGCTTCTTGGAAAGATTCTTTGGGATACACTCCAGATTTAACTAACTCCTCTTTAAAAAGTGTGTGCATTCTATAGAACCCTATCCAGCCACCTGCTATAAAAATGTATTCCAAACAGCTTGTTTCTTTCAATTTAGTTATAAGGGTGGTATTTAACTGGTTTACATTTCTGAGTATCTCAGCAAGGTAAAGGGCTAGGACTGTACTTTTTTCATGAAAGCAGAGATTCCTCTTTATGTTTCTAAGCCTCTGTTTTACAAAGGAAACTGTGCAGGCAGACCCTTTACAGCATCAGTGTCCCTAGTACTCCCAAAATCAGAGGTTTCCACCACCATAGGTTTCATGGTGTAATAGTGTTTAATGGTAGTACATTATTCAGCCGCTAGATTCTATGTGCTGTATAGAGTTCCAGGTAGGCCATGGTCTCCGGTAAACAGAAGAGACAAAACGATGTGAAATCTGTAGCTGTTTTCTTTAATACACTTCCTGTTTAAGATTAGTGATTCCATATACAATTAGAAGGCAAGCTGTGGTGTTAGTCTTCATTTTTTTTTTCATTTCTTGACGTACATGTTTAAAGTTGTATCCCTCATGTTGCATTAATATTGCCTCTGTATTATCCCAGATTCAGAATTGTGCAGAAATACAGTCCGTTATCACTGCTGCATCACTGATCTGATCATCTGGGGCATTGCAAAAATGAAAATCAGAATTTTATACCACATTCTAGAAGATCTGAAGGGACTGACTTTTAAAAAGGAAACAAATCATTCATTTAGAAATTAGAGACCAAAATCATTGTCTATTTTTCTAAGTATTACTTAAGATCTTCTTTAAACCTGAGTCATTTGTTTTCCTTGTTGGATTCCTGTTGCTTGTGTCTTTGTTTAGGTTCACCATATGTACTTCATTGCTACACTTCCAACCCCCCTGCAAGATTCCTGATACATAGGGTTGCCAACCCTCCAGGATTGTCCTGGAGTGTTCAGGAGTTAAAGATTAATCTTTATTTAAAGTTTGTCATGTGATGAAGCCTCCAGGAATATGTCCAATCTAAACTAGCAACTCTATTGATACAGTCTACATTATATATATTGAATTTCTCTGTTTTATGAGCACAAGCTTTCTGTTTTACCCTGCAGGGTGGGGAAGCTAGTCTATCACCATTTTGTGAAATTCAGAAAACTTGAACGGTTTATTATGGAATATGCAATAAGCAAAGAAATACCGAGGGAAAGGGATTAAGTTTTTAAACAATAAATCCAAGAAATAATGTTACATTTTAAAGAGTTGTCTGAGATTTATCATCATCAGCCAGCCATACACTATACGGTCTACTCTGCATAGTGCAAGCTTCCTTAGTCTATTTGCATTCTCAGAATACACTGAAAGTAGGATGACAAAAGAAATCAAGGGTAATATTTTTATCTTTAAGAAACCATATGGCAATGTTTGCAACATGAAGTATTCAAGCTGAGAAAGCAAGAGAGTGGCATGAGAGAAAACATTGCATAGTTGAGATAACTGCTACATAAAATAGGTGGGTATAAACCCGTGTGCTCAGAGAAGTATGATTTAGAGGCCAGTTCTGCATCACTGAAGTAAAAGGAAAGTTTGGTCATGGAGCTCAGGGAATCATGATCAGGTCTTTACTGTGGGAATATTTGTGATCAGTCAGGATTACCAACTGCATAAATCACCACTCTATACAACACATTTATATAGCTTCCCCCCCCCCCCCCGATATTTGTTCTAGGTTTGATCAGGTACATTTAGATAAAGGATATACATTATATGGCATATCCAGCTAATCATGGCAGAGTATTTAAAATATATAGTAACTGTGCATTTTCCAATCAATAATATGCATCTTTGTATTCAGAAATGATTGGCCTGAGTCTCTATTTGCTTTCTAACCATCCAGGACTCTTGTGGAATGAATTGAAAGACTGTGTATATTTTCTAATTAAAAACCCCATTAGATCATTACCATTTATTTTCATTAAAACTTGAAATTAATCTTGCAGTAAAATGCCTAGGGACAGCTTGGAAACCATTGGACGTTTGCTTTTTCCAGTCATTCATTTAGCCTCTGATCCTGGCAGATGCTGAGCACCTCCCATGAAATGCTGAGCACTCTCCATTCCCATTGACTTTCCTGGGAGTTGATGGAGCATAGCACCATTGAGGAGGCACTCAGCACCTGCCCGGATTGTACCCTAAGTAGTAAATTTGCATCTGAGTTCTTTTATCCACAGCAGATTTTTTTTAATCTCCATGTGGCTGCAAATTATGTGATTTACTTCACATCCAAACTACAGCATAACCAGATAACAGAGGAACAGAATTTTGCCTCTGAATGAGAATTTGCACATATCCTAGGGCATGTCTGGATTTAAAAACAAAAGCAAACAGCAAGCTTTGTTTTCTAGTGGTTATAAATATTTTCTTGTATTAGACCAAGTTCTGCTCACCTTACTCATGTTGAAAGCGATGGGATCAAGTCAGTTGAGGAGGGTTTGGTTTTATAACTACACAATCATGGGGGAAAAACGTGGGATATCTGCTCAGCTGATGTATCTCTGAAGGATTTAGACCCATACACAGCAATATGGCAATCGGATTTCCCTTTGCTAAAATTCCTACCCCAAAACTGGAAGAAGGTTGGAGTGATTTCCCTGGATCTGATTGAATTGACTCCACTCTGGCTACTACATAATTCCTGCAAGAGGTGAATTATCTTTCGAGTTTATTATAATACTTCTGAAGAGCATATTCTCTAGTTTGGAATCAGATTTCACCAAATTATTGATCAAGCACCCAAATGTGCAATAGGCAATTGACAAGTATAAATACAGACAGATTGTTGCCCTGAAGATAGAGCAGATGGTTTCAAAAATATTCAGGGGGGAATTGTACCTTTTCACCTCACCCCATTCTCCTCCAGTGTTCACAAATCTACAGAATAAGCTAGACTGTCAACATATCTAGTGTACTTTTTAGGGGACAAAGTCTGAATGTTTCCAATAAGGGGCACCTAAGGTATGAGTATGCCCAGTGATGCAGTCTGCTTCCTTGATTGTAAGCCAGTGACTGTTTTATATATGAATAGATTCTCTAGTCATGCATCCAAGTAAATGGAGTTTGTCAGAGTCTTAGAGGAAGGAGTGGTGGGAACCACTTGCAAAGATATTTGCGATTGCTATCTGATCAGATAGCAACAACTGTTTTCAGATCAAAATTCTTTGCTCCATATGGTAGTGGTCACATCAAACATTGAAAGATTCCATTCTTTAAAAAATAAAGTTAGTTTATTGTTAAAAAAAGAGTTGGAAGGAGATTGACCTTTCCATTGTGCCATGAGCAAGGTAGGATTTGCCTCCTCCCCATTTGCAGTACAAGCAGTGGCTTTACCCCCTAAAGAGCTATGAAATCAGCACTAATGGGGGGGGGGAGGGGGAAATCTGCTTGAGGCACAAGACTGTGCACAAGGAAGCCCTGTTCCTCCACATCAGCTCAGGGCTTCCCAGCACCTCTTCTTGCTCCCTGGCAATACAACTCCATTGGATCAGCCAGTGAATATTCCAGGAAACACCCCCAATGGTATCAGAAGCCCCCCCCCCCAAAGTTAGTGTCCTCTTAAAGTGGTTTCTGAAGGGGATAGAGGGAATAATTTACATATTGCCGCATCCCTCGTCTCCTTTTCCAATGTGCATCTCCAGGCCTACAGATGTTGTTGACAGACTTCCCTTCACACCACAAATGAAGGCAGGGGTGGGAAGGGAGATCTACACATATAGGGTCATTTCCACATAGAGATTCTGGGGAATAAATCTCCCCTCCCCCCAAAAAAACATGGTGTTTAAGGGATCAGTTATTTATTTCATGCAATTAGGGGCAATTTCAGGATTGGCAAGTAAAAGATGAATGTGCTATAAAGGTGAAATACTTAGTCTTTGGGTTAGTGCCAGCTTTATCTCTGTAGAAATCCGTCACTGAAATGCTTGGATTGGAGTCCTTTGAAAGGTCTGTAAAAGCAGGCAACATCAAGGCAAGACGCAGGTAATAAATATGGGTAAAAGATGACATAGGTATATGAATATTTTATGTAAGAAGTGGAATGTGTTTTAGACATGTTGATATAATTAATACAATCAAGTACAGTGTCTGTGCCATTGCTTTGTTTGTAACATTGCAAAAATCTGTTCTACTTAAAAATAGAATTATGATGATGTGTTCCTGTCTTATAAAGATATCAACCATAAAAATTTTGGCACTATATGTAGGAGCACTTCTGAAGCTGCTGTTATAGAAAACCAGACTGGCACATTTGCCAAGATGCATGAAAAAGAAGCAAATGAGCAAAGTGAAATAGCAATTTTTTAATGTTTACACTGACTATTCGAAGTGATCCAAGATTGTTTGTTCAGCGTGGAAGACAATTAGAATCTCTGTCTTTAAAATTGAGTAAAGTAAGCTCTCAAAGAAGAGAAAGATTGCTAATTTTCAAAGTATGTATAACCCATTCATCAAAATTAAGCCCCAACAATGACTGAGCCCAATCAAATAGAAGGGTGACGAAAGGTGAGGAAAACCACATATCTTTTCAATCTCCAAGGCAAATGTATATAAATACAGCACATGCTATCTTTGATGCTTTTGAAATATAACTAAAGATTATTGTAGGCCTGCAGTATGTACTTTGCAATTCTGCTGCATCAGTTCATAACAGTGAAACCATCAGGTTTCTAAACAGAATATACATAATGCTTACATATTCTATTTTTATTTTTTGCCTCTGCTAATAGTGTGAACACTAATGCACAGTCAATCATGAAGCCTTTGTTTTCAGGAGAATCAGGATCCTCTGAAGTCTCATCATGACTTACTATTTGTCCTGTGACAGCACACCAAACCCCCATTTAAGATTGGAGCCCCATGGTACTAGGTGCTGTATACATAGCAAGACATGGTACCTGCTCCAAAGAGTTTACAGTCTAACAACTGTGTCCCAGAATAGGACTTTTACATTTGAAGTAGTGGGCTAGAGTAGCCAGGCCATGTCACGTAGAGACACTACCTCATATCACTCTGCAGTAACCCCACTAGCTGATTCACATGCTCCCAGGGGAACTGCATTTAAAACTCCTCTTCAATAGTAAAGATGGTCACTATGATCTGGGGTCACAAGAGGGGGAATCAAAGCAAAATTGGGTGTGATCCCTGAGACTGCAAGATAAAGTGGAGTATTTAGGGAAGAGGAGATTGCTTAGGAAACAGGTAGAGGAAAGAGCTGTATAATGTCCATCCCTTGATATAATCTCGCTGTTACCTTGTACTCTCCCAGTTTGTTGTATCCATGCATCATCTTTTATCAGATTTTTAGATAGTCCTAGTCCCCAAAATGATTAATCTTATATGTATGAACAACACCTAGCACAATGGGGCCCCAATCTCTGAGCTACTGTAGTAATATAATAATAATAAAAATAATTGCTTTTATCTAGCCTGCATAGTTTAAAATAATTTTATTTAAAACCTATTGCTGAAAGGAGTAGCCAGTCTTCCCTTTAAAACTAAATCATGTGAAGTATGCTTACCACCAGCAGAGAGGATCTTTTGGGGCTACCCAGGAAATAAGGCTTTTTAATACCTATCAATTTTTACTGCTGCTGGATATTGCTTTAATACACAATCTATCAAACTAGTGATTGCCCAATATTTGGCTGACAATCTGGCAGGTGAAGACTAATTTGTTCAACTTGAAACACCTGACAACTTTTATGGTTTTTGAGACTTTACATTTGTTTGGCTAGAGCGCCAAACACACAGTATGAATGATGCCAAAATCCAGATGTGTGACAAAAGAACCTCCCTGCAAAGAAAAACATTGAAGAGGAATGTTTGTATTAGTAGTTTCTACTGTTTGAATAATTTGAAGGTTTTGATAATACCACAGGCTATAAATGCTTTTCAACTGCCGTATATGTAACAAAGGTTATAGATATGCAAGTTATCTCTGCTGGATCTCTACACTAATCCCTTATGAAAGATAAAGTATTGTGGGATCACTCAAGCTATTTTTAATCAGTGAACTTGGATATTATGACAATATTCAAATTCCGTAGTTTATTAAAGGGTGATGTTTATCCCAGCAGAAGAGGCCTGCTCAAGACTTAACACCAAATAAGCTGTTCGAGAAATATCTTGCTTCCCATCTCTCTCAGTGCACAGAGTTATATCACTTATATCTGTGCATAATTGAAATGGTTAGTACATACATGTCATATATCATACAACTAATTAGACTGAGGTTAGTGGACCAGATCCTCAGCTAGTGAAGGTAGGCATAAACTGAGGTCAATCGAGCTATGCTACTTTTCACTAGCTAATGAGCTGCCATTCTATTTCCACTGTGATTTCACAAAAATCTTGTTATATCTATGTCTAAGCTTCCTGACTTCACTTACGCTCTGCTTCAGAATTGTAGTACTTTGTTCCAAGCCTGGTTTTGATTTCACAGCATTCTATTCCCTTCAAGGTTTAAGTTTAGTGTTGTAGATGTTCACATCAGAAGGTTACTCACTTGTGCACTGAAACTAGTCTTTGTCTCCTTGACATGTGACGACCCTGAGGTCGCACCCTGGAACTCGTGCCTAAATATGTTCAATGGCAATGGCAGCACCAGATGTGGCAGCAGCTGGAGAAGCCTTTGTTCATATTTGAAACTGATGTTCAAGTACATGTTCAGCCAGACACCTTGAGACAAATGTGAATTTTTGATGATGCCTTTGACTGTGCACTAAAATAATCTATCATTGATGCCTGCCTCCCTAGCATGTAAGCACCCACTGCAAAGAAGAATTTGATAAAAAATGAAAACATACTGTCGTATACATGATGTTTTGATCTACCATGACCTGGAAACACTCTAAGTGGGTCATATTTTGCTAATGCAAATTAGCTGGTATGAAAGGCAACCAAAATATTCCCTTAACATAAAAGGAATTAAATTCCAAGGTAACCTAGAACCAGCATAATGGCTCTTTGTCATCATCCCCCACACAACTCTTGGTGGAGGGTGGGGAAAAAGGGAGCATAGCCAGAGGTCTGCTATCCTCCTGCAATTCCCAGCCAGGGCCGGCTCCAGGCACCAGCTTAACAAGCAGGTGCTTGGGGCGGCCAAGGGAGAGGGGCGGCACCTGCGGCAATTCGGGGGCAGCAGGTCCCTCACTCCCCCTAGGAGCGAAGGACCTGCCGCTGAACTGCCACTGCCGATCGCGGCTTTTCCCCCCGACAGAAATGCTGGAGCCGGCCCTGTTCCCAGCTCACTGCTGAAATAGCTCTTTGGGAGCCACTGCAGCTGGACAGAACAGAGCAGCTCTATGTAGTACCAAGGACCAAACTAGACCCTGGCCAGCCCCAGGGTGAGGTATACACAAAGGCAGCCCAAAGGAAGATTTAGCCCAAGGAGTTAAAGGCTTTTTTTATTTATTTTCATTTTTTTCCTAAAAGTTTTCCTACCACTTAAATATACAGTGGTACACTGACTGAGCAAGCTGGGCAAAACCTGTATGACGAAGCCTCATTTTACACGAGCAAACAAAATAGTTGGGGGGTGGGGGGAGAAACCTTTAACAGCTGGCACAGACCCCCAGTGTACAGACAAAACTGCCATCATGATTTTATGCACCAAGGGCCTGTATGCTCCCCCACTCCCAATCCTAGAAGTAGCTAAGGGCTAGTTCTAATTTTTGTCTGATTGCACTGCACTGAGAGCTAATTTTGGTAGCATGGCTCCCCTTCCCCAGCCATGCACTATACACTTGGGGATCCCTTTACCTGGCGAAATTCTATTGGTTTCTGTTTTTGCTACAAATCCCTAAACTAGGCAAAGATTTCTGGAAGGCCACCACGTTTTGAGTAGCATTGGGGTAGGACCAAACAAACCATGTGTGATAGTGAGGTTACATGAGAGGCTGCCCTTCTAGCAGGCCAGAGATTCTGAAGGCTGACAAGGTGGTGTCCAATAGAATCTGTTTAATATTTTGTTTTGGGATTGAGATAGGTTGGGCAAAGAATCCTGTAAAAAAAAAAAAAAATCTCATAACTGCTTGTCTGCTAAGCTCCAGGGCTGTGTGAGAATTCAGGAAGCAAGATATTTGAGTACATTCTACTTTCTAATACAATTTTACATTTGTTTATTGCTCCTTATTTTCTTTTTAAAAAAGCAATAATTATGAAAGATTAGACATACTGCTGGAACACCTCCTTGTAGCCACGTGTAGTATAACAATTGTCTTCCTGTCTGGTACCATCTGCCAATGGCTGCCCTGGTCCAGTGGTCCACCTCTTCTCCTGACTCAGCCCTCCGGCCAGGTAATGATTTAAGTGTGTCCTTCCAGGATAACACAGTCAAACAGAAAATAGTCCAACCATCCTCACACAACGTCTGTGGCTCCAGCTCTGGGCCCTGTGGATCTCAACTTTCTAACATCCTTATCTCCTGTCATGATAGCTGTATGCCACCTTCTCTGGTGGCTATTAGAAGAACCTAGACGCTCCCACTACAGTGGGTTCCAGCCCAGGGACCCTATAACCAGCAATCAAGGTTAGTTCCTGTCAACGCCTTGCTACTACCTCCCTAGACTTCTTCCTACCATGGCTTATCTGAGACCTTCTCCCGCACGACCTTTCTAGTTCCACTCTTCCCTCAAGGCCCTCCCATAGAATCCCCCCCAACAAAGTCCCAAACTAAAAGTATCAACCTAAACCAACCTTTGCTCTCCTCAGGCTTGCTCTTTTAGCCATCTGTACTGCTTTGTTTCTCAACCGAATTCCTATGACTCCTTGGAAGTCCAAATCCTACCCTTTTATCAGGGCTCCCACAGAGCTGCTCTAAGTCTCTCCCAGCCTTTTAATAGACGTCCCTACTGAGGATAGTATCAGAGGGGTAGACATGTTAGTCTGAATCTGTAAAAAGCAACAGAGGGTCCTGTGGCACCTTTGAGACTAACAGAAGTATTGGGAGCATAAGCTTTCGTGGGTAAGAACCTCACTTCTTGCATCTGAAGAATTGCTCCCAATACTTCTGTAAGTCTCAAAGGTGCCACAGGACCCTCTGTTGCTTTCTACTGAGGATAGGATCTCAGGGCTAACTCTCTTCCCCCTAGGGCTTCCTCATCACAACCTCTCTAATCCCAGAGAGCAACTACAGAATTTCTCTCCTCCCTATAGCCACCTTCTGTTCTCAATTTCCTCATTTTATAGTCCTCTCCCAGCCTTTCCTCATCTGAGCTTCATTGTCTGTTGAGCCTGGCCCATTCTTTAGGTGCAGCCTGATATGTTAATTGGCCTCTCAGGCCCACAATAATTGATTCAGGGCCTGTGCAGGTACACACCCTATCACAGTAATCTTAGCTGAAAATCCATGATTTGTTCTCTATGGGAAAGACAAAAGACACCTACTTTCTTAGAAATATGTTTTCTTAACTTTTGTATATTTGCAACACTACTAGAGCCTTAAATATAGCAATTGTGACTACAAGTTTACAGCTGTAATAATTACAGATTAAATCGTGGTTCCAATGAATTCAATTGCAAAACTTCCACTGACTTCAATGGGGCTGGGATTTCACTGTGCCTTCTCTGATCCCCAAACTTTCATTGTCATAGTCCGTGTAAGAGGCCAGACAGTGCAGCAATTAGTCACATTAGGAATGAAGCCAGCCCATAATTTTTGGCAGCTTAACGCCTAACAAATGGGAAAGCCCTTCCCAAAGCTTAGAGTCTACACAGAAATAACTCATGTTGTCTTTCTTCCTCCTCCTGCTGCTGTGGTGGGGGTGTTATATTACCCTGGGACATCAGGTACCTGGGGCCAATTAGATGTGCCCACATTTCCAAAGGGTGCCCTGATATCCTATTAAGATTAAATGCTCCATTGCATTTACAACTGCACCCGCAGCTATAGGTCTTCTGGCTGTGAATGGCATGTAATTAACCCCTTCCTTTCCAGATATAATGCCAGAGTAATCCGCCCTATTGAATCAGATTTAAAAAAATGAGAGTCAGAGACTTGGTTTTATTTCCAGCATTGCCACTGACTTGCTGTGTGACCTAGGACAAGTTACCTAATCTTTCTGGGCTTCAGTTTCTTTATTTATAAAATGGTGCTAGTGGTGCATACCATCCTTTGTAAAACACTTTGAGGTCCTAGGAATAAAAGTGCTATAAAAGAGCCAAGGGTGAAATCCTGGTCCAATAGAAGTCAATGGGATTTTGGCCACTGACTGCCACAGAACCAGGATTTCAACCCAGTTGGTTTCGTTAGTGTATTATAACAGGGATACTCCTAAGCATCATGGTTGTTACAGTCTGTATGCAGTTTTTAACATATATACATGTGCAGAATTATGGAAGAATGCATTTTACACCTTCAAAATAAACAAAATCAGTGATGGAACCACAGCCTAGTCAACAACTTTTGCCTTCCCCTCTGGGATTCTAAAGCCATCTTTAGAAGTATTCAGCTTCCTTCGTTCAAGATGGATACTTACAACAGAGGAAATCTTTCCCAAGGGTGAAACAACAGAGCCATTCATATGAAAAGCAGCTTTCCATTTCATTTGTTCAGCTTTCTGAGTTTTCATAGTGGAATCTTAAACCTGGTTAAATGATGCTGATTTCCATTTTTGTTGCAAACTCCCCAATCAGGCAGAGATTTAAGTAACACTGGGTCAAACTTAAAGCACATCTGGGCTGAGTTTCTAGTCAACTGGGCACTACATGTGGTTTACGGTAGAAATAAAACTAGGGGCATTTTGCACAGTTCAGACTCCAAACCAGGCAGGACACAGCGTTTTTGGCTGTTTGGAATTGTATTTTAATGCATTACTTTGAATTTCTAACATTTAAGTAAAATTGGTCCATTAAGCCTTTCAAAGCCCTTGTGAGGCAGAGAAGTATTATTCTTATCAATTATTATTCCTATCTTACAGATCAGGAAACTGAGGCACATAGGCACTGACTTAACCACAGGCCACATGGCAAGGCAGTCTTCTTAGCATGAGCGCAATGTGCGTTGGGTGGCACATGACCAGGATTCATCACTGAATTTGGTCTGCTAGTTGGATTATTAACTTCCCCAGCTTGGCCAGGTGCTGATGGGGGGTGCGTCGTAAACGCTGAGCCATACCTGAGTGTGGTGCCTTAAATAAAACCCAGAACTCCTAACTTATTGTCCCATATTCTAATCCTTTGACTATGTTCCCTTCTTTTTCATTTGACCTTCCTCCTAAAATTCAAAGTGAAATTCATTGTACGTACCTATGAAGACAAAAAGCAAACAAAGGTTCATGCAAGCTCTGTGTCAGCTAAGAGTTCCACACAAATCTTTACTCCTATATGCAAGGATTTCTCACATGAATAAGGATTTACACAATCTGCCTCTTAGTATTCCCCCACTTCCCTGATATTACATAGACAATGAGCCTTTTGATCAAGAAATAGAGTTTAAACCTTTGAGTGAAAAAAGGGCCAACACTGGACACTGGCATCCATGTTCCAAATGCAATATAAATGTGACATAATAGATATGAAAGCCATTGTGTGCCACACTGCTGTAAGGTAGTCAACAGTACACTCAATGGGGTTTTGCAGTGCCAGGATTGATTATCACTCTTTCCAACAAGCAGAGGCTTTTTCTAAGATGCATGTTTTTATTTCTGTAGGAAAATGGGGTGCAAAACACACCTCTCAAGGGAGAAACATCTCTGCGGAGAACTGCATAGGATATGCAAAGATAAAAGAGTTCAGGTAAACTCTGTGTATTCAGTTCAACTCGAATGCTGCTTTAGTGCTGTAAACTCATTTGTCAAGCAGAAGAGGAGATGTAAGTTTATCTCCTCCATGAGTGACCCTTATGTCCTCTCATTATCGCTGAGTACTTAAACAGCAAAAAGTTTAGCATATGCCAAGGAAATGTCTCAACATGTTATGGGTCATACATATATACATGTGGCGATTCCAGATCTTTCGGTCACACTGTTTTCATAGTTGTTACTATAATAATTTCTGATGTCTGAACTGCTGGGGGGAAAAGAAATTCAAAGAATTATCTTCAGGCATGTTTGTGCTGTGATCTCAACTACTTATCTACATATAGCAGATAAAATGGGTTAACAATGAATATGCAGATATGCTGATTTTTCTCTGGCATAAATCCATTGACTTCACTGGAATTATTTCTGATTTACATGGATGGAAGTGAGAAAAGTATCAGGCCCAGTGTAATCATTTATGCAAATACAAAGTGAGAAAGAAGAGCTCATAGTCCCCTGTGTACTGGGGTTCTCTGATTCTGGAGCTGTCTGGGAACTGAATCGCTCCCTGCCATGAATCGGAATAAGAGAACAGCTGTTCTAATTTATGCTGGATGACAGCAGCCTGTGATGACCAGAGATCATATGACGTGTTTATTTTGTGAAGCAACATCAATAATGTTGACCATGTGTCATACTTCATACCTCTAATTTTTTGTGGTGTCCAATACTATATTTTATAGCAATGTACATTACCTCCTGCATTATTGTGAGATAATGTAAGCCCACAATCCGGCAGGACAACTTCATTTGTCATTGCCATGATTTCCTATAAATACAATACCTTTCCATGGAGGTGCTTCTGGATATGACTGACATACCATTGGCACCAGTGCTACAGGGGTCATTGTGGAAGCACAGAATCTCCAAAGCTACATACTGAAAGAGTTTAAATGGGAGCCCATTGCAGGTGACAGGGCTGGAGATAGCTTGCTCTCACTTGGGTCCAATATTGGAATGTCCCAAAGGAAGAGGACAAGACATGTGATTGTTCTATCCTAGAACAAACCTAGGAGGTACCTTCATGCCCCTTTGGCACTTGCAATGCATGTGTTCAGAACAAAGAGATAAGGGGTACACCATGGTACCAGAAAAACAAGGTAGAAAGCTGATTGGTTAAATCTAGTTTCAGATGACGTACCCAATACCTTTTACTTGTAAAGAGTAGAGTATACAAAGATAGCTTTAGGTGTGTAACTTTGGGAGCACACCTACTACATAAGATGAATGTAATAATGCTGCATGAGATGGCTTCCTGGAGACTGTCATATAGAACCTTTTTCCTGTAGTCTATTGTTGGTTTACAGCAATCAACCTGACTGACAGTGGTTACTTGGTCTCTTGAATATATTGCATAATGAATTAAAATGTGGTAAAGCAATTGACTATACAGTATATCAACATGTGTATACATAAAACCCACTGCTGTTTAAGGGACAAACTGCACTGTTCAAGGGGAGAACTGAGTCCAGCATTGGCAGTTTATTTTGTTCATCACTTTTGTCCTCCTTTAATTATAGTTTTAATTATTGGAAAACAGTACAAAGCCAAAATAAATTAAATTAACTTTTTTATTTTGCACATTCTATTACATTCTATTTCTATTACCTAAGAGTTATCAAATAGGAGATGATAGCTCTAATTACCTTTTCAATGTATTTAGATTTCTTGGCTGTTTTGTCCTTAATTCAGTGGAGCAAGAAAATGAGGTGACTCTGGCTACTTTAGCATGCCTTTGAATCCTCTGAGTAACTGAAAAAATTGTTAGGGTGGCTGCAATGGTAATTATAGATAAAGTGATGATATATGCAAAACTTGTGTAAGAGAAATTATAGGTCAATGCTGTTTATGTCGTGCAGTTTCCACAGTGATAAAAGAAATTGCAGTTAATTACCAGATTATTAGCATCTTTACTTCTGATAATTCTAGGCTATCAAAACAATATTTGGAAACACAAATCATTATTTTGTTCTTCCAGCAAGGTGGCAGTACTGTTCCTATATCACTAGCTCTAAGAGTGCTGTCATTTTTGTTAATGAATTAATTTTTCTTCCTTATAGCTGCTATTCACAGATTAAAAATTTGCCTTGAGAAGTTAAACAGTTCCCATCTGAGTGATTTACTGATTTGCATGTGCATATTGTCTCTTGAAAGCATCACTTCTAAGTTTCAGTGTAGTTATTGCTCTTCTGGCTACATTCTTTGGGATCGATACTGTGGAGTGGGAGTTGGCAGTGTTCATCAACTACCAGACAGAATTAAGCTTCTATCGCTACCAAGAGGTATAGCTCCAAGTCTAGAAATAGAAAATTTCCTTCATGCTGTTGTTGGGAAGAAAACAGAGAGCTATGACACAAGAGTAGTACTGGGAAATGGATCAAAATAACTCATTTTTCATTATGACCTAGTTCAGGAAAGCATCTCTATTCAGAAAAGCATGTACTTAACTTTAAGCACATGCTCAAATCCCATTGACATCAATGGTAGTTGGGGCCACCTTGCAAGATCCAGCCCATAAAACTGCATCTGTATGTATTAGTTTCACTATTTAGAAGTAAAATCACATTTTTCTTGTTTTTGGTTCTGATGCTTGTCTTCAAAATGTTAATTTGAGACTTTGATGACTAAACACAGGGCCAGATTCTGGTTGTATTTATTCATGTAATCTGTCCCATTGAAATCATTGAGACTACTCATGTGAGGGGACCTCTCACTGAAAGATCATATACAATTTAATAATAAAAAAAACCCCACCTCCCTACAGGCTTTTGAACCATCCTTAGAAATAAATTCTAAGAGATAATTATAAAACCTATCAAAAGAAGGTAGTTCTCTGTTATTTTCTGTATTCATTTTGAGTAACTGCTATAAAACCTATCAAATTTCTATAGAAATGTGTTATTTTTATCCCTATTCAATTTTATCCCTACAGAATTTTTCTATAAAAGAGGTGAGTGGAATTTGAGTCCCAGATCTATTCCCATTAACGTGTGTTGAGTGTTCATTTTTTTTTTGCAAGGCTCCAGACTGTCGAGCAGCCCATAGACAGCCCAGTGGAGGAAGGGAGAGAGATGGGTCTGTAAATACTATTTTTGCTACATGAACCATGATGGCAGAAAAGCTTGGACATAGGTAGAGAAATTTGCCCCAAATAATTCACTAAATGTGAAAGTGAAATAAAAGATATCAAATACTTTTTGCCCAAAGTGGGATGTGACATAAGCATTACCTTGCGCTGGAGATTCGGTATTCTATGTTGAATGATCGTGTGGCTCTGACTCAGGTAAGGAGGACATATTCAAAAGTATCTAAGAGATTTAGGAACACAATGAGCTTTGTATCCCTAATGTACTCTTGAAAGTCTCATCTGAGATAGGGCCCAAACTCATAGGATGAGATTCTGAGGAGATATAGAGTTTAAGTTCAGAAGGGACCATCAGATCATCTAGACTGACTTCCTATATAACACAGGCCACTACCACCACCCACACACTAAACCCAACAACCAAACTTAGACCAAAGTATTACAGCCCACCGGAGACTAGACTATTATGTGCCACAGGCAGAGGCCCCTGCTGTTTCAGGAGGTGCAGCACAGAATGCGCAAAGCAGTGCGGGGGCGGGACAGGGGTAAAGAGGATTTCAAGCCAGAATCTCAATCTGCATGTTTGGGGCTTCTTTACCTAGGGGATTTAGGAGCATAAAAACCAGTGACTTTCAAAAGTGGAAACAACCCAGGGTGCTAAAATTAAAAGAAACAATTCTAAACTTGTCAGGTGTTGCCCAAGAATGTTTTGAGCCACAATTTCAAATTGTTTACGAGGACCTACTGTATGGCAGGTGACAGAAACCGAAACATTCTCTAACATGTATCCGTGGTGATTGTGTCTATTATTAGTACTGCTGTAGTACTTCTATTACTATTACTTTGCACTTATATGGTCTTTTAATCAGAAGGTCAGGAAGTTCTTCACTGTAAATATTACGGAAGTAACAATAGCAGCTCAGATAAGGGCTTCAGCATTGGCTTTCAACCTGAGTACATACCCAGGATCTCAGGGCTTATACTTGGGTTGCTAGCCCATGCTGAATCCCTCGCCACTATGTCTACACTGCTATTAATATCCATGTTAGCTAGAGTAAAGCTGGCATGGCTATGCCTATGCTTGCAGTATAGACATAATCAGTTCAGTCTATTGAAGTCAATGGGAGTCTTTCCATTACTTTCATTGGGTTATAAATTAAGTCTGAATGAGGTAGGCTGCCTCAGATAGCTAAGATCGTACAACCTTAGATAGAGAATCCTCAGCAGAACATAAATGAAGCTTCAGGCTGCAGATACATTTTAAAGTCTATAATAAAACACAGAAAATACAGTTTTTAGTTTTTGGAAAGTTAGTGCCCCTGCGTTAACAAATGATGTGCAAGGCACAATAATTCCCTTAGCTTACTACTTCTGGAATAATATCTTATGGTTGACCTTGTTTTTTGAAAAAAACAAGAGTTTTCTACTATAAACCCCACTCACATGTCACATTAGAAGATAAGTGAGTGGCACTTCCCTAAATACTGCCATAAACCTGAGCTTTACCCACTCATGATGCTAATGTGAGATGCCACTAAAAGGATGATTTTGGTATTAGAAGAATAAGTTGGTTGCCCCACTTCGGTCTTCTATGCTTTGATCAGCAGTGAAATGAGTTCACAGTGATGTGATGACATGTGAATTTATCCATTAGGTTTCAGAGTTAACATTTAGTTGACTTGCACATGGGAAGTTCGCACTTCTCAGAGCTATTTTTACAGGTTGACTGCATACTCAGACAAACATCACTGCATCAGTTTACATTCGGTTCAGATTTTTCTCCCAGCATAAAGCTGAGAGAGCTTTTTTGTTTTAATGATAGCCTAGATTCTGGATCATAAAATGAACCCCACAGCAGAAACTGAGGCACCACTACCTGGCCCAACTTACCCCTCAATTTATTCCAAATGTTCTATATAGGCAGTGATTTTTTACTGTATTATACAGAAGAAAATATTAAACACTTAACAAGGACTGAAAAAAATTATTAGGTGACAAGAAAAAGCAAACCTAGAGAAATAATTGATCACTAAGAATTTTGTGTGTACGTGTTGTAGTAGCAGAAAAGTTAAAAGCTGGCTAACATACAGTGAAAATACTTCAGATTAAATTTCCATCATTAGACATGATTTTTGTACCCTTCTTGCATCTCATCAGAAAATGGTGAGAGATGTGAATTATATCCCTTGGGTAAAATATTAAAATTATATATTCCATCTTCTGGTGGGTTTGAAACAGGCACATGAAATCCTCCCTTATTGTTTGAAAGGAGTAAGGGATAACTACCAGAGTGCCCTTGCTTATATTCCCTCTGAGTTAATACCACTATAGATTAATGTAGATTGCACTAAAACAAATGATCTTCACTATAAGTGGGCACTTGCTGAATATGCATTGGTTGCTGCATGTGTTTCCATGCAATCAATTCATATCAGACTAAAAATACCCACAAAGTGCTTTGAGATGCAGTATATGAAAAGCATTATAATACTGCAAGCCAGAACCATATATTATACTTTCCAGTCTTTAATTCTTGAATGATTGATATCAGTCCAGTACCTCACAGTGAAAACACACAAGCTTAAGGCCACTCTTATTTCAATGTGCTATGTGTGCAAGCTCCTTGCAAAGTTGTCACTGTTACACCACTGCTAACAGAATGATGAATTGACTTAACACGAGTTGGAAAGCAGTTTCTTCAAGTGTCAGTGCTCCAACAGCCAGTATAGTTATTTTTCATCATTTTTCTAGAAGTTTAATTCAATTCTAAGATATTTTGTCATGGTTTATAGTTGGGTCTTAACTATTCAGTTGCATCTTTTTGCTGACTCTCCCTCTTCTATTCATTTGTGATTTCCATTTATTTTCATTCTGTATTCTTTCTAGTAATTATCCAACATGCACATGAATTAGAGTTCTTTGGGTGTACAGGCTTAATAAAAAGGTCATGTAAATTATACAGATGATTTGTTGATTGTCCATGACTGAATTTTTATACAAATCAGCATTTACGCTATCCAGATAATCTGGTTTCTTCTGGAAATACAGTTTTCCATCTGTATAACAAAAATGATAACTATGATTAAATGTATTAAGTCCAGTCTACCCGAAGTTCACATTAGAAGGGGACCCTCCATGGATGGATCTTCCCCCTCCCAAACAAAAGTGGAAACATCTGTCCATCCCTTTCCAGGATCTTGTGAGATCAATTGCAGTTGGACCATAAAGGGTGACGGGGATTGGGCAAAGTGGGGGTGCATGGCCGTATATGAAGTGGTGATGGAATGCCCCGGGCTATATTTCCCATGGCTTCCATCTGCAGTGAGGGTCCTCATAGTAGCCTTAGCTTTCTATTACAAGAGCGCTATAAGAAGCTAATTAGATTGATAGCCCATGAGAGTGCTCAGTGCAGGGATGATGGGTGGAGGGATAGTATTGGAAGTAAAGATCTGGTTTAGAGAAAGAAATTCTACCTGGAGGCCCTGACTTCCCAGCATCTGTAGCATTTAGGGTTGATCCCTGTTGTCTATTTCACGAGGCACACTTCACAGTAATTTCCTGCCCCTGCGCTCCATCCAGGACATGGATTTTAATAACAATCAAAAACAGGTTCCCACAATGATGTATAAATTGTAAAAAAAAAAAAAAATATTTCATCTTATATTAACAAAATTACTAAAGAAACCCATAGGATTATAACAGGTTACAACTGTTACATGTTCTCAGTGGGTGACTACATAATTAATAATAAATAGAATAATAGAATCATAGAATTGTAGAACGGTAAGGGACCTCAAGAGGTTATCTAGCCCAGTCCCCTGCACTCAAGGCAGGACTAAGTATTATCTAGACCATCCCTGACAGGTGTTTGTCCAACCTGCTCTTAAAAATCCCCAATGATGGAGATTCCAAATCTCCCTAGGCAATTTATTCCAGTGCTTAACAACTCTAACAGTTAGGAAGTTTTTCCTAATGTCCAACCTAAACCACCCTTGCTGCAATTTAAACCCATTGCTTCTTGTCCTATCCTCAGAGGTTAAGAAGAACAATTTTCCTCCCTCCTTCTTGTAACAACCTTTTATGTACTTGAAAACTGTTATCAGTCTTCTCTTCTACAGACTAAACAAACCCAATTTTTTCAATCTTCCCTTCATTCTTCAACATAAGTCATGTTTTCTAGACCTTTAATCATTTTTGTTGCTCTTCTCTGGACTTTCTCCAATTTGTCCACATCTTTCCTGAAATGTGGCACCCAGAACTGGACACAATACTCCAGTTGAGGCCTGATCAGTGCAGAGTAGTACGGAAGAATTACTTCTTGTATTTTGCTTACAATATTCCTGCTAATACATCCCAGAATGATGTTTGCTTTTTTTGCAACAGTGTTACACTGTTGACTCATATTTAGCTTGTGATCCACTATGACCCCCAGATCCCTTTCCGCAGTACTTTTTCCTAGGCAGTCATTTCCCATTTTGTATGTGTGCAACTGATTGTTCCTTCCTAAGTGGAGTACTCTGCATTTGTCCTTATTGAATTTCATCCTATTTACTTCAGACTATTTCTCCAGTTTTTCCAGATCATTTTGAATTTTAATCCTATTCTCCAAAGCACTTGCAACCCCTCCCAGCTTGGTATCGTCCGCAAACTTTATAAGTGTACTCTATGCCATTATCTAAATCATTGATGAAGATATTGAACAGAACTGGACCCAGAACCGATCCCTGGGGACCCCACTCGTTATGCCCTTCCAGCATGTCTGTGAACCACTGATAACTACTCTCTGGGAACTATTTTCCAAATACATAATAAATAAGTAATATTTCCTAACAGAGTGCTTTATTTTCCATTTTCAAACTGCTTTAAAAACATTAAGGGCCCTACTCCACTTAGAGATGTTGGGTGGGAGGAAAGAACTAAACCCAAGAATCTATGAAGACCGGGATAATCAGAGCTCTCTCTTCAGGAAGAAAAGGTTTGTAGCTTCACAGAAGAGGCACAGTGATGTTTTTCCAAGGCATTGAGCTTAAAGCTATGCATCATTCTTGTGCATCTCTGACTATTAGCATAGAAAGCCAGTGTCTTCATGCAGAGTCCTGCTTCTTAGATTGTCAGCATGATTAGCTCTGTGGCAAACTGCAGTTGGCTCCACAATCTGCAACTGCATGCTACCCTTTCTCTGTGAAAGGTGAAGCATTACCACCCACTGGAAATTCCAGTAGAAAAGCCTCACCTCTCTTCTAGCCAACCCAAACCTGCGCTGCTCATTTATTTTAAGAATATAAATAGTAGGGCTTTGTGAAATATTTGCATTGGAACATGAAGGGCTCAGCATTTGAGATTTTCACATTTTATTTTGTGTTCACAAAAATAATCCATTTGTAATGTCTATCAGACATGCTTCCTTTGACCAAAATCCTAATTTCAAAATTTTGTTTTGATAAAGGCTAATTTTTATATTGAAATGCAAAGCCTTTCTAAATCTTGCATGTTTTGACATGAAACTACTATTTTGAAAAACAAAACAAAAACAAAAACAAAAGTGAAATCTTTGAGCTGCAAAATGGTTTAGAATAAAACAGTGAGGGGGAGTGGCAGGGAGAAGAAGGGCTATGCCATTTTGCTGTAAACATGTAGGTTTGATTAATGTATATTATCTGGAAAGGTGTGAGGCCCACAACCTTCCCAACACACACATGGGGTGAAATCCTGGTCAAGCCAAAGTCAAGGGCAAAGCTCCAATTGCCTTCAGTGGTACCAGGATTTCACCCATTAACTTTATGTATGCGAGTAGTGCCCCTGAATTCTTGTAACATCAAGGCTTTAATGTTTTATGGTTCTTTGCCAATATGTTTTGTAAATTGACAGCGATATAAAACCTCAGATATCTGACATCTGTCTTTATAACTAATGGGTAAAGCCTCAGAAAGATACTGTCCTAAAGCCAGGCAGAGCTTTTGACTTAATTAATTAAATTAATTTTAAAGCCAATGACATGAGCAAATTCATTGGAGAACTTCTAAAGGCTCAGAAGCGGAATTTATGGCCCTCCTTGGTCAAAGACCTAAACAAGTGCTTAATTTTACACTTATGGTTAGTCTCATTGGTTTCAATGAGCCTACTCACATGCACACATGCATAAATCATTGCAGGACTGAGGCCTACTATTTTTACAGGCCTACTGTAAAAGATATTGTGAAGAATCTTAGCTCATTGGTTATATACTGTAAGAATCTTAGCTCATTGGTTATATACATTTTTAAAATCAAGACTGGATGTTTTTGTAAAGGATATGCTCTCGTCCAAACAGGAGTTATTTTGGGGAAGTTGTATGGCCTGTGTTATAGAGGAGGTCAGATAGATGATCACCATGTTCCCTTTTGGCCTTAGAATCTATAACTGTGAATTATTACGTGATGGGAGAGTGTAACTAAACACATATGTCAAAAAACAATTTTTTTTTGAAGGAGTTGGGTTAAAACACCACTGAAGTCAATGGCAAAACTCCTATTAACTTCAGTGAGGCCAGAATTTCAAATTTTGAAAAAATAATCCCCCAATCCTGTTTCTATTGAAGGCAATGAACTCTAAGAGCTTGATCCAGACAGTTTGTGTCAAATATTGTATCGCTCAGCTTGGTCACATGAGCAGTCCCAGTTGAAATCAGTGTGACAACTCATGGGAGTCAGAGAAGTAGGGTTTGGTTCTTTGTTTCTAAAGCTCTATTGCCAAGCGAGTGATAGAGAAACTGTCAAAAATATTAAAAATTGAAAATCTGGTTAAAAATGATCTATACATTTCCTTTACTGGAAAAGTCTGAAAAAATACTGCTAGTGTTTTATGTTTCCATCATCTGGCTAAAAAGTCCATTTTATTGCATACCAAATGGCCACCATTTACCCTTCCATACATTCACAAGTTATTTTTCAGCTTTTATGTCTGATTTATAATCATTTCCATGTGCCTAAATGAAATTAAGTTATTTTTCTAGCTCTAACTAATTTACAGAAAAATCTGTACAGTCACACAGAAACAGTTTTTCACTTCTAAATACTTTGGTTGTGTCTTTTAGGGAAGCTAAAAAGAGTCTGAGTCAAATGGCTGTCAATGACTGTGTGCAATTATATCACCTGTTGTGGCTAATTTGTCTCAGGAACTGACAGTGAATATTTTGAAAAGTGAGCTTTTTGTTCATTACAATGATGACAATGTATCTTGACATAAAGACCATAATTTCAGGAGAGAGGCATTGCACTACTCATACAAGTAATGGGCTTTAATGGGAGTATTTGCATGAATAAGGACTACTTCTCACATGAATAATGATTGCAGAATGAGACCTATATCCTGCCCAACTACTGACATATTGAATAGGGATTTTCATAAAGGGAGATTTTTGTTTCATCTTCCTACTAACAAATTAAACATAATTTAGTGGCCTGTAATTCTACAAGTAGAAGAGTGTAGGTTTGAGATCTTCACCCCCCTACTCAGGCTCTTTAAGCTGGGTAAAAAGGGTCAGAGTGACATAAATGGCCCTAAAAGCTCCCTGTCCAGGTGAAGGAAGATTCCCCTAGTGCAGGCACTGTGGAAGACACCTGAGGACATGTCTGTATTCCACAACATAGAGGGCATGCTCCGTGGTCGGGAGGCAAGAGTGGTGTGACAGCGCTGCAGCCCACAGGGCATCCCTAAATTAGATAGTCTAATTTGCAGTGTTTAAATTATGCCAGAGGCTTCAGAGCAGCCCAGGATTGGGCGGGTGCAAAAGTGGTTTAAAGTGGCAATTTAGTGCCTCCTCTCTCCCTGGGCTGCGAGTTCTGTGCTGCACATCTAGGAGGGGCAGCACAGACTCTCACCCTGGAGATATGCATCCTGGAAACTATACAATTCAGGTTCACCTAACTTAAAAACAACAGCAGTAAAAATTAATAACTATTTCATTGAAACAGAAAAACTGTGGCCTTATATATTCAGAAAATGTTACAAGTGCACAGTTAAGCATTTAAGAAATGGAAAAGTTAAGCTCAAGTTTCTTGCTTCAGGAGGTCTGCAGGAAAGGTGCAACCTCTGTTTATTCTGTGGAGCTTAGATGCTCTGCAGGAGCCCTCTCTTATCCCCTTACACAGTGCCTATGGGCTGAAGCAAGAGCTCCTAAAGAGCCCAAGCACACCTTCAAATCTCTCTTTGAAATGCCACTAAATAACCCATGTATGGATTTGCACTGCAGCCTTCCTTAGCAGGCGAATTTACAGGCTTAGCAAGAAACTCCATTCAGAACCTACTGCACAAGTGCCAAGTGCAATTTTCAATGGCTTATAGCATCCAAACCAATTTTCATTTAAGCACTTAAAGACGCTTCTCCCCAATGAGCTCTATTTTCTGTCTGTCCATACAACCCCACACTGAACAACAAGGGGCCAAGGAGCTTCTCTAGGCTCTACCCCACCACATCTACAAGGCATTCAAACAGACTGGATAAGGTGTTTAAATGGGAGCACAACAGCTCACTTACGGGCCAATGAGGGAACGGAACAGACCTTCAACTCTCATATTCCGAGGAAAGGGCTGACTGAAGGCAGGAGCTTCCCAGACAACTACTGCCTGAGGTAAGGGAGGACCTGTTTTGAGGGGCCTTTGCCTGCCACTCCGCCTCCTCACTAACCCAGTTTGTTTGTGTTAATCCACCTTCGCTTTTATTTATGGATGGCCCTGGAAAGGCAGGAACTTTGAAGTGATCTGGCCAGAGGGCCAAATCATAGGAAGAGGCAGGCCACTTCAGAGGCCGAACAGCCAGTGGCAGCAAACCTCAGTGAAGAGAGAACTTCCATGTTGTGCTCACCCATGAGGAAGTGCCAGCAGTGAATCACCCCTTTCACACCACCCCAATGTGAGATCCATATTGAGCAATTCATTAGATATGTGAGTTCCCACCTACTGTACCTAGATGGATACAGAAACAAAGGAAAGAATGATAGAGCCCTGGGTTATTAGCTCTTGAAACTTGTCTACTACATTTTAATTTACCTGACTTCGCAGTATTTGTACAAGCAAATCTATAAAACAATGGGATTCTTTTCCTGTGTTACGATGGCAGGTTATTCATGTGTTTCTTGTCACAGCAGAAGTGTCACAATGCATTTTCTCAATAGTGAAATAGTTGCATGATACAAAAAAATAATTCCTGGATATTGTGCCCTATGGTGTATGTCCTGGCAATCCTGGATTATTGCATTCAGTTCTGGGCCCTACTGGAGGGAATTCAGAAAATAGAAAAAATGGATCAAGTGGCTGGAGAGAAAGCCTTATGGGAAGAAATTAAAGAGCTACATATCTAGTTTTGTTAAATGGTGATTAAGAGCAGTGGGAGGCAGAATAGCAGACTATACATATTTGAAGGATATATGCACCAAGGCGGGGTCTGATCTTTTCCTCCCTCAGATCTACATGTTAAGAAGGACATTTATAGATTGGATTGGGGTCTAAGGCTTTAGAACAATCCCCCAAGGGCTATGGTAGACACCTCGGTGCTTGGGGCTATTAGGACTACCCTAGACAAAATGATTGAAAATGAACTGTAGGTAAAACTCTAGTACCAGCATGCAGTGCAGGGTAGCCTAATGCGTCTTTGCCATTTCTTACTTCTGTGCTTCTACAGAGTGATGCGATTCTAATTAGGAATCATCACAGTATAGAAAATATGGCATACGTCACAGTGAAATGCCATTGAAATAATTGGAAACATACCAGCTGTGATCATTATGGTCCATAGAGGATATTTCTAACATTTCCATTGAAATCATGTTTCACTGTTAATACATATTAATTTGAGTATGCAAAACCATTACATAATAAATCAGTAAAACTGTACTTAAAGCACCAAGAACTAAAATCTACAATGGACTTACATCCCCGCACAAACTGACGTCAATGTGGTTCCACAGGCTGTAAATCAGTGAACATTTTGGCTTTATATGTGGCAAAAGATTAAAATGACAACTGACTACACCTCATTAATCTGATAAATAAGAATGTGAGATTTTTGTCCTTATTCGTTTTAACATTTGGAAATTAAAATTAAGCACTAAAAGCAAAATAAAACCAACATGAAGACCTGATTGCCCAGAAAGACCTGTCTAGAATAAGAACGATCAGTAAATTAACAACAGTTGGGAAAGGATTTTGAGCCTAATCTGGAAGTCAATGGTAGTCTTTCATTGGGCTTTGGATCAGATCCTTAGGGTCTGTCTACACTGCAATAAAACAGCGGTGGGCTCATTGAGCTATAAAATTGCAGCGTAGCTGTTCGGGCTCAAACTGGAGCCCAAACTCTGTGACCCTCCCTGCTCATGGGGTCTCAGAGACCAAGCTCCAGGCGAAACCCAAACATCTACTCTGCAATTTTATAGCTCCATTGCTCAAGCCCTGCGAGCCTGAGGCAACTGACCAAGGCCAGCTGTGAGTATTTTATTGCAATGTAGACATATCCTCACATACTCCAAATTCTGCTTCCATTGATGTCAAATGCAAAACTCCCTTTGACTACAGTGGCAACTGGATTGGGTCCTTATTGACAAATAACTCAGACTATTGTGGGAGTAAACTCATACTTGTTGATTTGGGTTGAATAGATTTTGGGGGACAGTGGGGGGATTGAGGAAAAGATTTCATTTGATATTTTGGGTCATTAACAATAAGACATTACAATTACATTGTCTTGACACATATAGGGACATATCATACAGCATTAACAATATTAAGCAAAATATTGTATATCGACCATATTTTGTTATATCATTAATGCTTCCCTTTTTTCCTCTTCAAAATTATTTAGACCTTAACAAGAGGTAGGGTGAGTGTGTGTGATATAACCATATACTAACTTTTCAGGTGTTTTGCAGTAAACTGAATGTTGTCTGGGGCTGATAGGGTAAAAGTCTAGAGAATAAAATGAAAAGAAAGCTAAGGGAGGGAGGAAGGATGTCATTCAATTATTATCTTCTGTGTGTATCCTTCGTGACTATACTGTAATATAGGATAACTGTGTCTAAATCAAAGCTTCTCAGTGATTTTAGTATTTCTATTGTATTGTTTTCCCGTGCAACGTATTCTGTTACTTTTAGCCTTTGGGGGGGTGTCTGTGTATGTGACATTCTTTAGCATTGTCCTTAAAAAATTTGTTAAGTCTTCCATTACAAAGATATTCTATTAATAGCTTTCTCCAGTAGGAATTGTGGTCTGTGTCCACAAATTTAAGACTGTAGCATAAAAGCAAAGAGCACAATCCTTATTCTTGGTTTGAATCATTTTAAGAGGCGAACACCGAACACGTGTCTTTCGATCCTGTTCAAGTTCTCTTTCTTTATTTCTTTCATTCAGGCTGGTTTAAAAAAATTACTATCCAGCAACCCCATATCATGTGTATAAAGAGGGCCTGACAGTTTTGCATTTGTGGGGCAATACTATGTATTTTGTTATAGAGAGATGGAGAAACGTACATTCTGCAAACTAAAAAGTACTGAAATTGTACTACTTGTGTAGTATTTGAGCCAATATAAATCAGTTGCATTATCTGATTCCATTCATTGACTGTTGTTTCATATTTACAGTCTGCTCTCCATCACTTAATAGCTTTGTCATTTGTCCTTTAAAACACAGTCAGGAGATCACACATTCTAGACATAATCTTGATTGCTGAACAGGGGCCGGCTCCAGCATTTCTGCCGCCCCAAGCAAAAAAAAAAAAAAGCCGTGATTGGCGGCGGCAATTGGAAAAAAAAAAAAAAGCCGCAATTGGCAGCGGCAGTTCAGCGGCAGGTCCTTCGCTCCTAGAGGGAGTGAGGGACCTGCCGCCTCCGAATTGCTGCAGGTGCCTCCCCTCTCCCTGGGCCGCCCCAAGCACCTGCTTGTTAAGCTGGTGCCTGGAGCTGGCCCCGTTGCTGAAATTTAAAGCAGTTTTCGAATACAGACTGTTTAGTTGGTTCCTTTCTTCTCTGCAAGTGTTTTTTTAACTAAAGTAAGCAATCTGTATAAACTTGTATTGTGCATGCTTTCCCTTTTTAAATAACATCAGCTACATCTGTTTGTTTTAAAGGATTGCCCATCCCTAAAGAAATCCTTCTACTTATTTTATTGATATTTACCTTGTCATAGGGCAGGGTTCCCTCACCTTGCTCCAAAGAGTCATGCACACCAGTGGCAAGTTCAACAACACCATGTGCTTGGTTTTCAATGTGCTTTACAAGTGTTTGTTCCCCACCGCATAAGGCTTTTCTCCAAGTAGTAGGCTTTTATCTACTACCACAGCACAGGGCATGAGGGGGAACAAAATCTCACCTGTCTGAGGTCCCCCCCTCTCTTTTGTCTTTTCTTGTCTCTTACCCATCAGCAGCTGAGGGAGCTGAATCCCATTGTTGAGTGGTTAATCACTTGTTACTTGAACAATGATAATCATTTTGGCTCATTTGGGGACACTTACCAAGTGCAGTCAGCCTTAGGCTACTCACACTCTGGCACATGCCCCAACATCTAAAGTCTTCCTTACTCAGTCTCAGAGCACTATTACTTCTGATTTTTGATATCACTAACGTATGTTCTTTTTATCTGGATGCCGGAATGTTGGAATATGAGTCCAGCACTCAATTATATAGTGAGATCAGGTTTGCCAGCTCCTGTTTTATCAGTATCCATGATGGATTCTCTCTATTAGAAATGCATTGCAGTACCAGTCTAATTTGTGCCACTCTATAGTATCTCCTGAAGTCTGGTAGGCCTCCCATCTCAACTAGATGTTCCATCCATTCCATTTTGATTCTTGGTTTCTGATTTGATTATAGGAATCTTTGAATAGTTTTTTAAAACTTCTTCAAGAAATTTTTGGGAGGTGTAAAGGGAATCATGGAAAAAAGATACAAGATCCTGGGCAGGACATTCATTCTCCAGCCACACTAGATGAAAGACAAGAGGCAATGGATGTGGTTTAATTAGGCTGCAACTTTATTCACTTAAAATTTCTGGGTGTCCCCGGAAATAAATTGCACCGTACAGGTCATCATCTTTCCCCTAATAATTTCTACATAATACCCAACCTGGTCCCAGCCAACCCATTGGTGGGATGCCACCAACCTTTTCTTGTATGAGGATTAAAGGTGGCTGGATAAGGAGGTGGGATTGGCTCACCACTGTGCCAGATGCAGGAGACCTGGATTCCTTAGCTCCCTTAAGGGATGATTTCCTTCAAATCCTTCTCTGAGCCAGTTTTACGTATTAAGTTGCAACATTATAACCTAACTCCTACCCCACCTCACTGATTTCAGGCAGGTTTGTACTTGGCATAGCTCAGCTGCACGTACACCCCTTCTCTCTTTGCTACTGTGGCTACACTATTTGTACTCATACTAGCTTGGTGAGGCCTAGTGTAAGTTTGTGTAGACAAGCGGGGAAACCACACCCCTAGCTCATAGTGAAGACATAGCCTTAGAGTAGTTTAGTCTGTACCTTGATTCCTGACCAAACACTTCATTTATTTCTTGTAATACTGGGGAACTTTTATTTATATCTTGTATAAAAACCATAAAGGTGTCAGCATATAATGAAAGCTGAATAGAATTACTTGATCACATGGATGTTTGTTATGATGATGCTTCATATAATCTAATATTGTCCTTAAAAACAAACCTGTGCTATGAAGCCTTCCAGCTAGAATGACCATGATGTGTTTATTCAATTCAGTATTGTTTCCACACGTCTTTAGATGAGGTTCTCATGATAAATTGTTTGGTTGCCTCAGAGTGTGGTCACCAACTCTTGCTGGTGGCCGCTCCCCACTTTTCCCTAAAATACTTAATTAGCTTTAGGAAAAACAATAAATATGCATGTACACATATCCAAATCATTGTAATTTATTTATTGCTAGCTAGAAAGTCTGTTGTGAAAAGTGATATTAACAAACATGCAAGTATCACTTTTCACAGCAGACTTACTCAGCCCTGCCAAGCCTGGGGACAAATTAAGCTCTGGATTGGGGGAGGCGGCCAGGGCCAGGGGCAATGGGAGTTGGGGGAGGCAGTGGGAGACTGGAGCCCGAAGCCCCGCAGCCAGAGCCCAAAGCCCCGCAGATGGAGCTTGGGGTCTGCCACCATACAGCCAGAGCCTGGGGCTGGATCCCGAGGCCCCTTAGCTAGAACCTGCCACCCCAGGGCGGAAACCCAAGGCCTGAGCCCCATTGCCCCGGGAAGGTGGGGAATTCACTGGCTGCCTGCTCCTCCAGAGTTGTGCCCCAGGTGTCTCCAGGGCGGGGCCGCCCCGGCAATCAACACTAAGGTGGTGCATCCAGGAGCAACCGGGAGGAAGAGGGGCCACTATTTTGTCACCCATCCCCACCCCATCACAGCCCATGAGGCTGAGGCCACAAGAAAAGCCCCTGGTGGCCACATGCAGACACGGTGTCCACATTTGAGAAACGCTGCTTTAGACTATAATCTGTATGGGGCAGAGACCCACTATTTTACAGCACCATCTATATTTTGGTGCTACTTAAAGTCCATATGTGGTAGGGGTATCGATGGGAAGGGGTGGGTGATAGGCACTGGCTAGCATATCAGGGAACGTATGTTGCATCAGATAAAAGACTGGAGCAGAGTATGTTCCTATTCTGTTGCAGAGAGGTAGGACTGAAATTATGCACTGCCTCATACACGAGTCTTCTGTCAAAGCTACGTTTTATCTCTAAATAAAGAAAAACGATACTCCTGAATCATCATTGGCATTTTAAAATATTAGTATGTTTTTTATAATACACTACAATGTATACAGGGAATTTGAAGCAAAGTATCATTTGATCCTGTATGCTTCAGTGAGACAGAGAAAGGTAAAAAATATGACAGTGCAGCACAAAGTATTAGTAAGATCATTAGTTTTAAGACTCTTGTAGTATCTAGAAACAAGTGAATGAAGTAAAAGACAGAGGTCCTGATTCTGATCTCAGTTATAATAGTGTGGATCTGATTATATCCATTGACTTCCGTGGAGTTACTCTGGAACTGAGCTGGGGTAGCTGAGATCAGAATTTGGCCTTAAGTGTTCATTGCTAATTGTTTTTAAATTAAGAAAGTCACACTTAACTTTTTTGATCAACCATCTCTGTAACTTCTATTTTTCCTCACCATTTGATGAGCTAAGAAACAGCCTCATGTGTCCTTGAAAACGGAAATGCTCACAGTGTGTTTTTCTTTTTCTGTTTTTTTTTTTAAATGAAGATTGTTTTGATCATCATTTCTGAAATGTCAAGACGTATGTAATCAAGTGCAAACACATAGGCCGGGACACCCTAGCAGATAAAAATATTTTAAATTGGAAAACACACACACACACACACACACACACACACACACACACACACACACACACACACACACAAATAAAACCACTCTTAACTGTGACACTGGGAATTTTGCTTCTAAGTCAATAGAAGTTCTTACAGAAATAAGTAGTCTGTGATTTTAATACCATTTGAAACAGAGGGGCCAAGTAACAAAGTGTCACAGCAAAAACTAATAACAAAATTTAAAATTTTTGTCAGATGCTGGAGTTTCGACTGAGCCCCTTTGGCGTTTCCTTTGGAAGTTTAATTTTGACATTCCAATGACATGGATTTTTTTAAAATACTCCATAGCTAAGTAAAGCTCACATGAACATCTGTTCACCACTGCAGAAGTTTATAGTGACCTGTGCATTTGAATTTTAAATCAGATAGCATTTCAGGCTATAACTTTTAGATTAGAAAGAAACCACCTCACATTTTAAATGAACCAATGTTGGCAGAACAGTTTTAACATAACTACCTTTTTACCTTAAAACAAAAAGCATATGGGCTTGATGTTAGCCAATGTCACTTTCTTTTTGATACAATTATGTACATCTGTTATTCCAATAAAGAAAATGGTCCTTCAGCAATACACATCTGCTGGCAGGAAATTTTCCAAACTACTATTAAACATGTAAGACCTGCTCTTCTGCTAATATTTTTCAAAAGTCATGTTTTTTTCCCCCAAAAGAATATGTCCTCTTCATATTTCAAATGTCCTCTTCGTATTTTCCTCCATTTTACTGTTGATGATTTCTCTAAGTGTGAACTATACAGCACTAACTCCTGCTCACTTCACTCACACAAATAGTCCCATATGGCTTCCAATATAGGCTGAGGCCATGTCTTCACTGCCACACACACACACACACACACACACACACGTGAGTTTTACAGTGAGATAATGATGCACAATAGCTATCTCACAGTAAAATCCTAGTAGAGTCAAGGCAGAGGTAGTTTTAACCAAAATGTAGGTAGGTGAGCTCAGGATATACTGGTGACCTTGCCTAGCTACTTAAATGTAAAAACTACCTGTGCCTTTTCTCCAGTAGAATTTAAAGAGAGAAAACTAATTCATGGTAGTTATCCCTATGTAAAAACCACACCTTTTTTGGCAGTGAAGGCATGTTATACTTTCATTTCTCAGGCTGATCTACAATAGTGATTCTTTTACCATGTCAAGTCATCTCCAGGTCTCTCAAAAATTAGGGGCATCGCTCATTTTAGTCCTGAAGTTACTTATATGCCATACAGATTTGGAGTTCCATCTCTTTTATGGTTCATAATTACATGGGAAATAGAGAATCATGAGACTGGGGGTATAGAAAAAGCCATTTACACCAAAGGAAGGAGACCCGCAGCATTTTAAGTCTTCTACACAGATACACTTTCTGTGCCCCTCATTTGGGGTTTTTGCCACACATTGAGTCCCACATTTGGGCCATGGCAGGTTGGGGAGAGGAGAGTCTGCATTGCTTAGAAGCTGCTGTATATGCTGACCCTTGATTTCATTGCTTTATGCTCTACAGTTTGGAATTGTTTCATCTGGACCACTGACAAACTTTATTGCTCACATAAATCATTTTCATGTAGCCTTCTTTAGTGTAAAACTTTTTAACAAACCAGGAAGCACCCATTTTATAACAGATAATTCTAGGTATTTCATATGTGGAACGAATCATGGCATTTTCTTTGTCATGTCAGTTAGTCTTACACAATTTGTTAAATAATCTTCATCCCTAACATTTTACTTATAGCTAGTCCAAAATAAACCCTGTTTATCTTATGGCATTTTTATAAGATATGTATTTTTCACCTTCAAATGTACCACTGATTGTTTTTTATATAATATGGTTAAATAATGGATACAATTATTTACTGAAAAATATATTTAATATGTTTTTCAATGGACATTTTTCATCCAGCTCTTCAGCTGGTCAAAAAAAAACCCCAAAACTTATGTATCCAATATATTTCTTGACAAGTATTATTCAGCCTGATTTAATTCTATGTGACAGTCTGTCATTTGCCATCACATGATTTTGTAAGTGTGCATCAGTGAAACATTGTTCTGAAGCCTGTGAAATGTAGATCTGCCTTTTAAGTTGTACTGCAATTGTTTTTTCTAACTTTTAAAACAAAATCATTTTATATTTTCAATGGGTTTAACTTTAGCATTTAAGATCCACTACTCAGTATGTGTGGGTGTGCACCCACACATACAGAGTGGTAGCAGTGCTGAGGTGTTTCGGTAGTGGGGGAAGGGCTGTCTGGCTATTCCTGGAAATAATCTGTTTTCCTGTAATTTTCATATAATAATGAGTGCACACATCTTCACAATCAATGTTCTGGAAGGACAGGATTTCACTGTGCCTGGCTCCACATATAGCCAGACTCGAAATAGTTAAGCTTGGGGCTGTCTAGGTACTCTTCAAGCATCCAAGATTTTTGCAGTATAGGGAATATGCACTAAAATAGTTATTTTGCTATTATATCTCTACCCTGATATAATGCGACCCGATATAACACAGGTTCACATATAGCGCAGTAACCCCAGGGCTCCGGCAGCGGGACTCAGGTGGCGCTTGGAACTCTGGCTGCTGTGGGGAGCCCCGGGCCCTTTAAATCACCGTCGGAGTCCTGCCGCTGCTACCCTGGGGCTCCAGCAGCAGGGCTCGGGTGGCGATTTAAAGGGTCTGGGGCTCCCCACGGCCAGAGCCCTGGGCTCTTTAAATCACCACTGGAGCCCTGCCGCTGTTACCCCTATATAACAGGGTTTCACCTATAATGCGGTAGGGATTTTTGGCTCCCGAGGACCGCGTTATATCGGGGTAGAGGTGTACTAATTTTCAAAAGCTGAAATTCACCCCTTACCTGAACAAAACCCAAATAAGAAGGTTTTGTACATAGAAAGCATCAGTACTAAGATGGACAGATTTACCCCTGACAACCCACAGACACTATATGAAGCTACTGTGAAGCTTTGCTGTTTGTTAATTTTTTCATGGCTTATCACAATATCCTAGAGTTTGCTGGAGGTTGTTTTCCTAATTATGTGCTACTCAAACCTATGTAACCCAAAGAAAATAGGAGCAAACTTTAGGGCAAAATGGTAGTGTGTAGTGCCTTATGTGAAATTATTTGATCTATATATCTGAGGTTGATCCAGAGGGCTCATCAGAACCTAGAGGGGCATTTGTAAAAAAGGAGTTACAAAAACAATCATATTTTATCTTATTCCAGGAATGTTATTGGTTCCTTATCAGAAAACCATTACATCATTTGTAATTGGGGGCTTGATGTAGAAGGGTGGAGAGACAGCACATAATTACTGCAATAGCACTTTCAAGTCATCTAATCTTGTCTGAAGATTTATTTGACCTTGTTTAGACTCTGCATTAATTCTGTTTGTTTGCTTTTAGCATTAGCAGCCTAATCTTCCATTAACACCTGTATACTGCACCAAAACCTACAAAGTTGTACATTGACAAGCATTGTAATGAGGTACAACACTTCTTACTATATAAATCCTGACAAATAGAACTATTAAGACTTCTGTACATAGTAAATTGTCAGGGAATAACAAATAATAATGATATAATGAAAAAAATGACAGTTAAATTTTAACTTTCTTTGTCATTATTATTTATGTGCAAATAACAAAGCTTCCTTCAAAATGGAAGGACATATGAAAATAAAGTTCACGGATAATCACTCATGCAGACATATGATAAGAAGTCCTGAAACAACAAATAGAAAATATAGTTGTCTACGTATGACAGAGTTCCTAGCTCTCAATTGGAACATAATTTGTCATCTTGTAAACCTTTTCAAAAAACGGTAGACTATATTTTTGGAAGCTTTCCAGAAATAGTAGACTTTTTCAATACTAAAAGGAGCAGCCAAAGGAATATAAGATGCACCACCAAAATTTCAGCAGGGATAAATCAAGCACCCTATCAATGTGCTCTAACTTTCTGCGAAGAAACAAATAGTCTTGCAATTCTGATCAATCCATTTTTAGCGATCTGTGAGCCTGTACTAACACTCATTATGTATATTATATATACTTACACATACACTCTATAGGAACACTGCACTATATATATGTATCTATAGCTATCCATGGATATGTTATAGTGAATTTGTCTCACTACATTAAATAATAAATGAATGCATAATTTACACCGACTGCCATGTCAACTCTAAAATTTATGATAAAGTTCAGATGGACTCTAAAGCTTCATGACAGTAAAATATAAACTATGGAAAATTTATTTCAACCTGAGGGAGCAAGCTGTGGTAAAGTGCCTTGAAGAAGATTGTTCAGACTTTTTTTTTAAGTGAATGAGTATTTGCACATTTGACAGATAAGGCAATAGACCTACAAACTCCCTTCCCAGAGCATTGCATGTGACTTCAATGTGATCTTCAGGAAATACAGTCCTTCCAGTCAATCTCATCCCTTAGTTTCTGCCATGAAAAGACCATTGTTGCTAAATTGTGCAGTACTGTATTTGAATATTTTTAAGGTGGATATTTAACATACCATATATAGGCCAAATGCTGCTTCTATTTACAACAGTGTAAAACTTAAGAAACTCAAAAGTAGAATGTGTCAAAAGTAGAATGTTGAGTAGAAACTCAAAAGTAGAATATAGTTTTTTCAGTTCTGCTTAACAAAAATGGATGGTCCAAATTCAGCCCTGGTGTATCTTGTTCCTACTCCCTATTCAATAATAAAATCATGTTGAGTTAAAAAAAAAGTGATGATCTTGTTGTTTCTAAGAGAAAATAAAGTTTAGGGGGAAAAAAAGGCTATAAAACCCCAGAAACAGGAATTGTGATGTTTTAAGTGGTCTTATTGACGTTTGAAATTCAGTAGGCTGTGTAAAATCAGTTTACATAATTTGTAAGTGACTGATTTCAATTTCTTTCACATAAATAACCCAAGAATACAATTTGGTTACATTTCCACTGTATAAACTTGAAAAAGAAAAAAGGAAGGAAATAATTTGCTGGGTACTTTCCTCTATGAAAGCATATAGGAAAACAGAAACAGAAGGCTGGGGAGAGTATGTGGAAGAGCTAGACCATCACTTTTTTGATGAAAATATGAGGGAAGGTCATTGGCTAAATCTTAGGCCCTTTTCTGACAGCAGCACAAAGTCACTAGAAAACTGTTGTAAAGGAGCAGCTAAGGATTCACCATGACCTAGGGGAATCCTGAGGAGCAGCAAAGATGGGATGGAAGGGAGTGTGAGGGGGACGGGGGTGAATACACACTGTTCCATAGATATTCAGATTGGGCAGCTGCTGGCTGTAGTTGGGGTAATTTAGAGCAGCTTCAGAGCCACTTCAGCTCCCAGTCAGACTAGGATTGGGAGAGTGGAAAGGTGTTTTAGAGCTACTTTTGCACTTCCACCATCTCAACTGCACTGAGTATGACGACATCCTGTGCCATGTGTTATAAAGAATATGAGTGTCAACTCGGAGCAGCTCAGGAGTGAGCCCCACATTTCTAGATTAGAAGTGAATGGAGGCATATACCTGTATATATTTGGTGCAAGATGCTGCGCACCTTCAGTCTCATGGAATTGAGGGAACTTGCAGATTCAAGCCCTTATAACTCATATCTGCACTCTAAATGCTCATGCCACTAGTGTCTTAAGAGTTTCAACATAAAAAAAGGAAGAAATGTGTACTTTGGTTAAAATACACCTAGCTACAAAGCCAATGATCTCTGAAAGATATGCATTACAGCAAAGGAAACCAAACAATGTGATTGTTATTCCCATTGTTAGCAGGTCTAAGACAAATGACTGAGTATTACCATGTTGAACAATTATTAGAGAATTATAGAGAACTCTGTAGGATAAATCCATATTAAAAACAAGGAAGCTACTAGCCCAAGCAAAATTAACAGAAGGATGTGGATGTTTATGAGCTATGAGACTATAGATAATCAGGCTAATGATTTAAAATGTACAGTGCCTAATTCATGAGGTAAACTAACACAAGTAAAATGTTGTCACTGAAGCAAACAAAAATATCCATGTGCTGTATGTTATTATACAAATGAAAAATGTCATGGGATTGGACACTTTAGGTGGACACACAAAAAAAGCAAATCAGCACAGAAAATAAATAAATGCCAGCTAGGAAGAAAGAAACAAAGCAAGTTTATAAAAAAAAATAAAAAACAAAAACACCAAGGTATCCAAACTAAAACAAGTATAGACTAATAGCAAGAGTAAACAAAATTGCTGAGAAAAGGGATTAAGTGAATTGTCTAGTCCTATTCTGAAGACTGTAAAATCAAAAGGCCACATAAGTTATTACTGAAGATCAGGGCCGGCGCAACCCATTAGGCGATCTAGGCGGTCGCCTAGGGCACTACAATTTGGGGGGTGGTGACTGCGGCGGTATTTCGGCGGTAGGACCTTCCGCCGCCTAGGGCGGCAGAAAAGCTGGCAGCACTCCTGCTGAAGATAGAACAGAAAGCCAGCCCACTATTATGGAATTGGACGCAGGCACGTTTATATCATTCCTACCTGAAAAACTATATAAGAAAAGTTTAAGAAAATGCCACTTCAAGACTTGAATGACAAGCTAAAAATGTTTATAGTTCCAGCAGTGTCTGAGATTGGAAAACTAGAGGTGTCATTGACCTTTGACACTCATATGACAATGTTGCCATGACAAGTAATGCATTAGCCCTGTTAGAGCCAATTTCTGCCTATCTTCTAGTTATATCAACAGAAGGTTAAATCCGTATATAGGAAATATTACTCTTCAGATACTATTGGAGAAATATTGACCCTACAGAAATTAATGTATGTTTTGTCATTGACTTCATTGGGTACAGGATTTCACCCCATGTTTTGCACAATAAACTGAATACTGTTAGGACATTTCAGTATGTAAAATACTGCAGAAGTACAGCAATGAAGAATTCCAAAATTGTTCAAAACCATATTCTGTGCCATATATTCTAAAAAATAATAGAGCAAAACAGCCAAGAAGGCTGAAAAAGTTCAGATATCACAGGGAAAGCAGGTTATTCAGAGTGGGCTACATAAACAGTACTAGTCCATACTACACTGGTCCACTCATTTATGTAGTGACTATAAACTGAATCAGCCTGGACCTGGAAGTGCATCAAAAATCTATATCCAGATCAGAAGAAGTGTTTATGTGGGAGAGAAATCCTCTAAATTGAACTCTCATGTTTTTATATATAACAATAATGATTGAAAAAAAATCCAGAGATACTGGTGACATGAACGCTCATATAGGTCTATATCACTGTTTATATCACAGACTACCATATGGTGTGGCTTTGGTACCAACTGTTTTCTACTTATTAATAGATAAGTTTCTGAAAGGTCTTCCAGTGAGATGCTACATTGGTCATTTTAATGATTGCTGAACAAAATTAATGACAAGCACTTCAAAAATTTGGAGGTAGCTTAAAAATATTTACATAAGTATGAAAATAATTATTTTAAAAGTCCAACTGCTTTTCTACAAAACTGTTGAATATCCTTGATTCATTGGTACTTCACAAGAAAACCACGCAGCGTCATCTTCCGCAGAGGCTGTTGCAAACCCCAATCATTGTGAAATATAGAGGGCAGGGAGAAGGCAGGGCTGAGCCACTAGTAGTGCTATGGAACATGATACTTTGTTCCTCATGAACCAATAAGATGAAGTAAACTGAGGGAAAATGGCATTGAAGTCTGGTGAGACAAATGGAGTATTGTACTGGTTTATGTCATGAGTCACTGAGCTACTGGATGTGAGTTCTGTGATGCAACAATGGTCAATTTTAAATGCAGTGTTTAGGCGAGTTGTCAGTGCTTTTACAAATCCCACCCTATGGCTTTTAAAAAAAAATGGCATTTAGTTATGACGAGAGAGTGGATTTTGACATATTACAGAAAGCGAGATTTGGGGAGGAAGAAGTTAAACGTTAGAAGAAGCGGTTTTGGCACTGCAGGTTGACTTCAGTAAAAGAAAACAGTTACATAGAATTCAATTCAATTCAAACAGACAGTTCTGACATTTAAATGAAATTTCCAAAGCATGTACTGTGGTTAAACAAGAAGGGTGGCTAGTTTCCAGATACATATTGTAATTGTGAGGAAGCAGTTTTATTGATGACAATCTAAGCTGGCAGGAGAATTGCTGGGCCCAGAAAGAAAAAGAAGAAAAAGCCAGGATCCCTGTACATATCTATATCCTCCTCCTTTCTCCTTCAATATCTTCCCCTTCCCCTTACTTTTCATCCCTATCCTTCCTATAACACTCCCATGCCCTTCTTTCTATTCCTTCCCTCTCCCATTCCTCTTCTCTTGCTTACTCCACGTCATTCTCAGTCCTTCACTCGTTCCACTGACATTTCTCTGGCCCTGCTGGAAATACTGATAGACCTGGAATACATTAGCACAATATGTAGGAAAGATCATCTGAATCTTAATGGGATCACCATACTTGATGAAGATGGAGGTAAAAAAAGCACGTTTAACAATGGCAATCAATCAGATATATGTCACCAGGACCACATTGATTTTATTTCTACCTGCAGCAGTGAGCCTTTTCCTCAAGCACACACTGGTCAGAAAAGTGTCATGTGACACAACTGCTTAAAGATCAGTGTTGTCATACAAAGAGCAAATGTAACTAGCCAGGTTAGACTGCATTTTGAAACTTATTTGTAACTAGTTATTTTACTCTATTATGTATTTCTTTTCCTCCTACTCCTTTCTCTGATGGCAATCAGCGTAGCATGGGGGCTTCCTGTCTATGATACTGAAACACAGAAATTCTCCACCATGGTGCAAAGTGAGCTCCTCCTCCTAATCTTTGTTTAAAGCTGCTTCTGTGGAAAACAGAACAAACCCTGATAGCATCCAGATAATGTTGGCAGGACCACTCTAAAATGCAGGAAGGGGAAAGATAGAGCAAAGAGATAAGTCTTTTATTCTATCCTACACTTCTGCTCAGATGGATCTTCAGGGTGCATGTGCATCCTGCCCCTGAAAATTCTACCTTCAGAATCAAAGCCAAATCCTCCTCAGGAGAGTGGAAGGAGACAGGCAGGGCCAGATTTAGGGGCAGGTGACCCAGGCAACTGCCTGGGGTGCTGTAAGATATTCAAAAGTTTAACAAATGGAAGGGGGGGCACCAAAGACGCTCCTCACCTGGGCGCCATTTGGTCTAGGGCCAGCCCTGGAGACAGGCATTGTGAGACAGTCATCTCTGTAGCCCTAAAGGCCTAACACCAGAACTTAGAATTAAACACTGAATTGAACTGGCGGTCAGTGGAGAATACAGAGCACTGGAAAGATGTAGTCTCATTGATCTGCCCTGATTAGAAGGAACACTGCTGTATTCTGAAACTGCAACAGTTTCTGAGCAGACTTACAAGTAGCACTGGCTAGTATGTTGTACTGTGGTGTAGTCTGGAAGTGAAAAGGGTATGGATCTTTAATGCTAGATCTCGAGGAGAGAGCCAGTCTTTTTGCTAGATGAAATTGGGAAGGGCGGTGGTCGGGGGAGACATTTCTAGCCTCTGTTGCTACCTGTGAATTCCAGGAGCAGAAAGGAGTCTAATAGCACCTTGAGCTTACTCACCATCTTGACAAGAGGAAAACAAATACCCTAAAGTTGAGTGTGAAGCAAGAATTCCTGTCAGTTCTTCAAAATGCTTCCCCATGCTGGCCAGTATCACCCCAGTCATACCTAGACCAAACCTGAACCAACTATCCAGATTCCTTCTTCACTCAGATACTGAGACAGAAAGCAAGCAGGGATACCATTGCTTGGCAAGGATCACCATATTAGATACAATGAAATGTGTATATCTTATTACCTAATTCTGACTTTTTTCCAGATAACATTTGGTAACAAGTAAAGTGATATAGAATTTCAATCTCCTCTTGGGACATTGATGCCCGTATCAAACTGGATTCTGACAAAGAGGATACAGCTTCAATGAAACGGAAGCAGATTCAGCTGGGACAGACTATTATGAATGAACTAGAAATAGATGCACACAATTCAATGAACTTTGAATACTTCTGTAACTTGGGAAATATAGGAGTCTGTGAGAAGGACAGATTTTTAACTACCAAGCAAATAGGTCAAACTTGTCATGAAATGATTACAGTAAAGTTTAATTTTATACATCCCCCCTTATTTCTGAATCCGCAGGGTTTTTCTGTGATATCCTGGCAACTCTTGCTAAGTTTGTCTGTGGTTGTGAGAGAAGTAATCATATTATGCTTATGTTGTTGTGTTAAACGTGGCCAGACCATCCTGACTCAAATCCAATCTCAAGCTTATCTCCTTGGAAAGCTACATGTCAAGATTGAAATCTCTGATCAGGCAGAAGCAGAATTTAGAACCTCTAGCCCTGGTAGTCTATGGCTTTACCTACAAACCCAATAGCTGTCTCCAGAAAATTAAATCCAGGCTTCAGTCTGCATTGCCACATGAGACTAGAGAATATCTTCAAAATATCATCTTATTTTTTTACCAATATTCACAATTAGACAGCTACTTTCAGGAAAGGTTGTCTGGGCACTGCTGTCTATTGAATGTAATCTACACTCATAGACCAATGTCATCATAGTATCTGTGTGCTTCAAAAAATTATAACACATGCAGACCTGCTCAAATGTGTCCCTGCAAACTCTCACGCTATGTCAAATGAAGGAAGAGAGTCTCCTACTTATCCCTTATCTCTGTTCATTTGGGGAAGTAATAGCTGAGCTGTATCTCTGCTTGTGACTGAAAAATCCTAAGTGACCCTGTTGTAGAGTAAATGATGACTATCAAGTCTTGGGCAACAGGGGGTGGGAGCAACTAAATAAAGTACATAAAAATACTGATAGCAAGTAAGCATGCTCTGATAATCCGATATTTAAAACTATAGTCTGATATTTAAATATAAGGCATCAACCTAGATAAAATTGCTGCAACTCTCCTTATCTTTTCCTAAACCTGTACTGCAGGGTTTATATGGATGACAACCAATACTGTAAAACTGCACAAACCTTGTGTGAGGCAGATAGGCCTGCATATAAAAATTGAATCCTGATATAGAGTGGTTAGGAGGAAAAGGCTTTTTACTCTGATAAGGTATAGTCTAACATTTCACTCAGATTTTCGGTTTAGAAATGTTATTCAAAATGGAGTCAAAGCTGGGTTTTGGGTATCAAAATATAAAAGAAAGTTTTATGTATCTGTAGAATAGCTGTCTCTTCACATGCATGGCTGAATGAATATATCATTAATGTTTTCTTATGATTTCAATTCCAATCTTTTGCCACCCTTGCATTTTTCACATTATTTTTTATTTGGGTTTTTTTTTATGATGGTCGAGATAATGCCTATGGACTGACCCATGATCTCAAATGTCTCACAATTCCTGCAAACCTAATGACTGACTGACAATCTATTTTTTTTTTTTGGATCCCTGGACTTTCTAAGCCTGAAATTATTGCAGTGAGAGGTTCTTTGTTTACATAAAGGTGACAGAATCCCACCCCATAGGGTGATGCCAATGACCGTAGGAGAGTGTCCCATTCAGATTCACTAAGAAGGGGGAAGCTCCCAACAGGAAATTCTAACCAGCTCGCTATCTTCAAAAACTGAATTAAAGGAAGAAGCTTTACTTTTAGTTCCTGACTTGTTTGGCTTGCCTGGCTCCCATAGCTGCTTCCAGTGTCTGAATGCCTGACAAAGAGGCATGTGCTTTTGCCATCGTCTTGGATGGCCATCGATGGTTGGAGCCCAACAACATGCAACATCTAATATTTGAAATTTACAAACAAATAATCTCTGGCTAGCCAGCCAGTAAAACTGTCGATACTAAAACATCTGAGATCTGACAAGACCACCCACTAACCTTTTCAACCATGTACCAGCTTCCTGAAGCTGAATGAAACAACAAGAGTCATGACAGCCATCCTGTATAACAGTGTTTCTCAAACTGGGGTCGCCGCTTGTGCAGAGAGAACCCCTGGCGGGCCGGGCCCGTTTGTTTACCTGCCCAGTCCACCGGGCCAGCCGATCGCGGCTCCCACTGGCCGTGGTTTGCCGCTGCAGGCTAATGGGAGCTGCTGGAAGCGACGGCCAGTACGTCGCTTGGTCCACGCTGCGTCCAGCAGCTCCCATTGGCTCGGATGGGGCAGGTAAACAAACTGGGCCAGCGCGCCAGGGGCTTTCCCTACACAAGTGGTGATCCCAGTTTGAGAAACACTGCCATAGAGGGTTCAGAGAAGAGCCATGAGAATGATTAAAAGATTAGAAAACATGCCTTATATAGTGATAGACTCAAGAAGCTCAATTTATTTAGCTTACCAAAGAGAAGGTATTAACCTTCTTAACCTCCCTTAGGGTGATGATTACAAATTTTTAAGTACCAACATGGGCAATAAATATTTGCTAGTGGGCTCTTCAGTCTAGCAGAGTAAGGTATAACACAATCCAATGGCTAGAAGTTGGAGTTAGACAGATTCAGACTGGAAATGAGGCATAAATTGTGTTTTAATAGTGAGAGTAATTACCCATTGGAACATTCCAAGGGTTGTGGTGTCAAGATTGGATGTTGTTCTAAAAGATCTGCTTTAAGAATTATATCGGGGAAGTTCTATGGCCTGTGCTATACAAGAGGTCAGACTAGATGATCACACTGTCCCTTCTGGCCTTGGAACCTATGAAATGGGAACCTGGTTTGTTTTGGCGGGAAAGTTGACTTATGTATTAATCAGTTCTTTCAAAAAGCAATATGGGTTGCATAACCTCGGAGGGCCTGGGCTGGAGGAGACTAGCCAATCAATTCAAAGGCTTACTAGTTACCTCCAATAAAACTATGCTTCTCACAGTTGAGTATTAATCTTCCTGGCAGTCTTCTGCTCCTCTTTTCTGGCAACAAAAGATGGCGATAGCCTGATAAAACATCCTCATTGTTTCTTTTTAAAACATACATTATTGGCTATGTGCTCAAAGTGATCTGAAATTGCACTTAACTTGCCCTCCAGAGCCATGCATTTTATTTATGATGATATACCTATCTCATAGAGCTGGAAGGGATCCTGAAAGGTCATCGAGTCCAGCCCCCTGCCTTCACTAGCAGGACCAAGTACTGATTTTACCCCAGCTCTCTCAAGGATTGAACTCACAACCCTGGGTTTAGCAGGCCAATGCTCAAACCACTGGGTTGATAGGCCAAAATATTGATTATAGCCATTATCTCCACAGAGAGTGGAGTTTATGCTAATTACCTTTCTTCCTTCTGTTTGAAGGATTCTCATTGTTAATATGTTAAATATTTAACTGCCCACAGCTGGAAGTTCTCTTATGTAATTATGGGACTTTTTCTTGCTTTGTCTGGTTGATTGTCTTCTCTGCAAACAAAGTACCATAACATAATTCTCAACCTGCTAAAGCTCAGAACGTGGGGCACAAAAATTTGTATTCACATAGAAAACTTAAAATTATAATCCAATCCATATCTATTCTTACAGCCACATTTTCTGATGTAAATATTTTTCAACAATGAACAAGAGGGGTCACCAGATTTGTGTGTGATGCAGGGACTTTGGGACTAAAGTGAGTGATAATATCCCTTGAAATGAGTCGGAGTTGAGAGTTATGCATCCTAACATACACATTCATGAGTAGAGCTGACCCATGTCCTCAGACTATCTTCTCCATAAAAACCAAGTTATTAACTTTATGTAGCTGCATGGAAGAAAGCAACACCATTACGTTCTCATCACCACAGGTACGTGAACTAGCTCTCAAACAGTCAGTATCCTTCTCTGCTGTAGTACAAAGGACAAGGTGCCCTGCATAGTTTTTAAAAAGCAACGTTTCAAGAAATATATAGCAGGGTGAATTAAATGTTTTTCAGGGTTGGGGATTCACAGAAATGAAATTAGTGCCAGGATTGCTGCATTGGATGCATTCTATCCTCAAGTTTCTGAGGTTGAGCTTTGTTTTCAAAGGCAATAATGTCAATGTAATACAATCAACAGTAAGTAATGGTGGCTGTGTATTAAAAGGATGGAACTAGACAACACAGTAAATTGTCTACCCTCCATCCAGATGCCTCTGAACTAACACTTGGTAGAAATTAGTTACCCAAATGGCACCAAAACAGACGTGGGACTTGTTTTCAATAATAGAAATTAATATAGATGCACAAAAATCCTTCAGCTGACATGAATAATTCTTTCTTACATAGCTCCTAATACAGTAAGAGAAAAAGCATCCTCCTAACCTTTTCCTCTTCAAGTGTTCCTAGTCTATTATTTGACCTCTTTCACTACTCAGCACTTGTACTTTTTTATGGGAAACATGTGCATGGATTGGGAGCTTCTTCAAAGGTTAGTAAAAGCCTTGTTCTCTCATTCTCTGTCCCCCTTTCATATACATACAAAATCCCGTCAAAATGAATGAGGCCATTATTTTGTGTATCTGGTCACGTAGCATAGTACCAGCCAGTCCTAAAGGGAACACAAAACTCAAGCCATGTGCTAGGAGTTTAGTGTTCTCCCATCATTCCAGAAAGAGAAATTAATCAGCAGTGATGCCTATGCATATTTTACTTGAAAGCCCCCTTCTCCTCTCCTGATAGGTTGATTTGATTATACTTGTCACATCTCGATCTGATATGGAGACAGGCTGCCTCATTTACTTTATTTTTTAATGTAGTTTTATAAATATTTTAATGTGTCATTTTCTCATGTGGGTCATTTTGATATTTTGTTAGAAGAAGAAAAATTGAAAAATACAAATTTGAATTTGCATAGTTACTTGAAGTACATAGTATAAGGCATAGCTATCAAACTATTCATTATGAATGATATTCACTATGGATGTTGCCCCTTAATACGGTTAAATCATTTCACAGGTGATCTTGATGTTCTTTGAATATATTTTTTATTTGTGAGTATTCAGCAAAGTTTGGGTGACTAATTTCCCACTAGGATATATCTGTGGGCTGGCCATGTTGGCTGGTCACTATTTATTTATTGTGTATGATTGGTTGCCCAAGTCACATGACACTGTTTCTTCTCTGAAGGTGAATGACACATTTTTGAAAGACGAACAGCAAATAAAACACTACTAGTCTGAATTTTGGAGAGAATAGTCATTAGTGCTAAACTTTGCAAAACTTTCAGGATTTGCTAACATTTTTACAACTAGCTGATTGCTGTCAGAGTACTTCCAATTAATGAATAATGTGATCCCAATCCCACCAATCACAAAAGGCTGATTGTTACTATCCAAATGAGATATTTAGTTAGCATTTAGGAGTATTACTAAATGTCTGTTTACTTGAGATGGGTCCAAATCAAAACCACAGGCTGGAACACCTCTGAAATTTGGAAAAGTTTAGATCTGGCTCACATTTTGCACCTCAGAACTACCTCTGCTATTGACTGAGCTGTTGGTTAATAATATGATAAACAGTTTAAAATACAATACACTATTTTCTCTATTAGCTAGACTCCTGTTCCCATTGGGTTGAATTTCAGACAGATGGCATTAACAGCTGGGAAGTTAGCCAGTGAGGAAATATTACAGACCCAGCAGCTATGTTTGCAATAACTTATGGTCATTTCAGTGGTAAAGCATGCATGGATAGATTCCTGATGGTGAGTTAAAAGGCACCAGTTTTTTTTTTTTTAATCATATATGAGAGGGCAGTCTGCAATGGAAACAACTGATTGATATGGGAGGAATGGCAAGTTTCTTTTTTCCATTTAAAAGAGCTAGATGATTTAGTGTTTTCTTTCTTTTCCCTCTTTTTAAAGAAGAGATATTTTTGACCTCATTATCAGTGGTCTTTAAACATAACAGACAGTAACTACTCAATCTGCTGTTCATATTACTTGTGCTTTCCCATTTCACTTTAAGGGCTTGATCCTGTAGTTCAAATTCTCATGTTGCATAGCACTTTACTTCAAGGGTAGTCACTTGCTGCTTGGAAAGTCAATCTGAGTATGGGCATCATAATCCAGCCCTTAGACAAAACTATAGAATTGATTCCTTTAGAGGTTTTCTAAAGTAAAATGTAATATACTAAAGAAATTATATCTATATGACAAAGAAAACATCAAAATGTCACAGAGAGAATTGCATAAAACAACAAACCCAGCACCCAGGAATTTGTTTAACCTAACAGACCATGGATAATTTATTCATGAATAGATCTGCAATCCAAATAGTCATGAGGCATTTATTAACTCTGTAATTCCAATGGAATTTCTTAGAGTCAGTATACAGTATAATGAAGAAATACTATATTAAAGATACATAAGACAGTGAGATATGGAAGTGTGGTGAGAAAGAGGGCCCCTTTAAATAGCTCAAGCATGCTTTACATATTTAGAGGTGTGTGTGTAGTAATAGAAGGTGTAGAGCAGTCATTAGTCAATTCCATGATAGTTTAGTACAGGCCTAGACTTAAGGGGATCTTGCATGGTGATCCTAGGAACCACACATTTTTACTCAACCTGAGATCCAGAGAAAATTGCAGAGTTTCAGGCTGTGTCCATTAGCCTAAAGAATCACAATCACATTCACTAACATTCTAACTTAATTCACATTTCTCTTCTCTACCACAAGGTGTGCATTTGTGTTGGAGGTATGGGAAGGAAGGTGCACAGCTGTATTTTATGTGTGTTTATATATATATAATCATTAATCATTAAAGGTAAAAAGCAAGACTTAATTATATGACTGAGCAGTAAGAGACCTTCCTAAAGGAACAGAGAACCATGCCAAAAATCTAAAAAGAAAAGTTCAATTAGGAAATACACCTGACAGGTAAATAAGCCAAAAATACCCATTTACCATTTAATCTGTGTAGCCTTTTCCCAAATGAGCTCATTAAAGGTAACACATTGTCAGCCCATGCTTTGGCAGTACAGTTAAACTTTTAACTCTAAATATTTAATTGAATATAATGTTTTATGAAAGGTGCCTAACTGATAGTCTTGACAAGTAAAGTCCTTTATATATGCACAAAATAGGTAGAACATTGCTGGCAGTGGGACAAGTTTTCCCACCTTACCAATGTACCACAGTCCTGACAGGTGACAGAATATTTGAGTTTCCAGTTCCCATTTGGTCCTTCACTTCTCCACAGAGAATGCCAATAAAGTTGCCATTTGTGATGGCAGTTTTGTGATGTGGATTCCTGTCTCCTAAAAACTGGACCAAGACTAAAATATTATCCTACTCAGGTCACTAATCATATGTATCATCAAATATGGTAACAAGTTTGTCATTATTGACTGTGTCCTCATTTTCGCTAATTGACTTGTAGGAGAAAGGTTTTTGTTTGTTCGTTTTTGTTGTTCTCCCCCATCTCATTAGCAGTTCCCTGAGCCATACATTAAATTTACCAACTAGCCCAAATACTGCAGTATATGTGCCACTGCATTTATGCCACAGTTGAACCAGCTTCCTAAGGCTATAGAGGTCATAAGTTGGTGTTCTCTCTTTTTTCTTATGAAATTACTTTGATTTTTGGATCTAAAATTTATAACCAAGAGACGGTGCAAAGAAGCACAACAAGCCTCTGTAAAATTCATGAGTGACTAGTTTGTTCAGTTCTACAGGGAAAATGTATCAAAATATTTTTTTCAAAAGTCTAGGAGAGCCTTAGAGCAAATGATAAAAACAAAAGTGGGAAGGAGTCTTTGAAAATACTAAACTCAATACAGAAGAGACTGAACTCTTTTTGTTCATTTTTTCCCCTCCAGGGTCAAGAGCAGGTGGTTCTTTTGATCACACAAATTAAGCTCCCTTTTCTTTTACCACTGAATATAGGTGAGTAAATAATCTTCAACAAAGTCTGTACCTTGCTAAATTAGGCTTTAGACTTTTAGATGTGTGTTTTCACTTTTATTTGCTTGTAACCCCTTCTAACTTTATTTCTTATACTTGAATTCACTTAAAACCCTATATTCTTTTGTTAATAAATTTGTTTTACTATTAATCTAAACCACCAGCACTGCATTTGAATTGAAGTAAATGTTAACTCCAGTTAATGTGGCAAGCTGGTGGGTTGTGTGTCTTTAGAGGAACAAACAAATCTTATTATTTCTCTGAACTGCCCAGGAGAGGGCTGGAAACTACAGAGCACACAGCATAGGGAAAATTCAGGACCGGGAGTGTGCTGGGGTCACCCTACAAGTAGTCACCAAGGGTGGTGGAAGTCAGAGTGGGGCTGCGTGGTTGTAGACAGACTGCTGGGGTCAGAGATGGTGAACCAGGGGTGTCTAGCCACACAGACAGTCAGGCCTGCATGCTTGTAGGCTGGCTGTGAGAATCTCAGGTTGGGAGCTACAACAGCAAGGTATTGTGAGGCACCCAGGGCTATGGGATAGGTTGTGACTCAACCCCTCACTGGTCTGGAGTTTCCCCTGAACACTGTGACAAGCTCACAAAAGGAGAGAGAGGGAAAAAGTCAAAGAGAAATGATTAACTTGAGCATTGTTTTGCTGAAAACATTTTTTTCAAGTGAAACTTTCCAAATTGATAATGATTTTCAACAGCTCCCACATTTTAAAATGCACAGAGATCATTTGGCTTGTGTCCATTTCTAATAATAAGAGATACAATTCCCACTATGTGGAGATAATTTTTCAATTCTACAGTACCCATAGCTCTTTCATAGCTATTAAGAAACAAGGAACATCTGTTTCCTGGTATAAATCTGTCATGTAACCAGTAAATCCCAACAAGAAGACATTACCAGTTTATAACTCAAAAAACCCACAATTGCATAGATAAAAACAATATATCCTGCTGAACAGCTATCATGTCACCTCTAGTTTATTTGAATGTATGACAGCTGAATAAAACATTTACCTTGCTTATTTGCAAGACTTACATTCTACTGCAGATACTGTATATAAGCAGGGGGTCTTATACCATAGTTAAGAGGCTGTACCTAGTCTCTAGCTACTACAATTCCAATCTTTTAAAGGCAGCTACCAGGTTAATGCAGTCATGTATTACCATCAGTTTACTTGTCAAAGATGGAGGTGACCAGATGTCCTGATTATAGGGATAGTCTTGATATTTGGGCCTTTTTCTTATATAAGCTCCTATTACTCTTCGCCCTGTCCCAATTTTTCACCCTTTTATCTGGTCACCTATTTCTGCTTGCACAACTGGGGGCTTAGGTTTTGTTATTTTAGTCTGTTCCCCGGATCATTTTTAATGTAACCTATTCAGAACCTCTGAAAACTACTATAAAAATGCTCTCCAGGATCTCTCTGACATTCTCTTCCAAAAAATACATAGAATTGGACAAAATCAAGATTTTCCATATAGGCAGTTCACTATATTCTCCCTTACCAAAAAAAAAAAAAAAAAAAACCACTAAAGAAAATTTGTCTGGTGGTCAGAACAAAGTCAGTAATATCTATGTGTAGTCTGTGGCCTTAATCACTGGTTAGCATGGGGGATGCAATGGAAAAATGGTTCTGCCTAACATATCTGATTCAGAGTTATAATTATAACATTATAATGTCACATGAAAAACATAAATTAAAGTGGGACTAATGAAATTTAAGCTATCTTTAACACTACATTTAGATGAGTGGTATTATTTTTACCTGAATGTTGCAGAAATACATATTGGAAATGCTCATTGAGCTAAACCATCCCTTACTCATTTTTCTGGCTAGACTCATGGTAAACTCTCCTCTCAGGAAGATCAAAAGGTGTACTCAGTGATAAAAAATCATATTTAGGGAAGCCTGTATTTGTAACAAGTTTTCATGAGCTGGAGGGAGAGTTTATCTGATGAGAAACATCCAGGAACTTAATGTGGATATTTGTTTACTCTTTAATTTGGGAGTACTTCTATACCTCTGTTTTTACTTGGATGAACGAATGAAATTCAAGGGACCTGGGGATGTTTATTCCAGTATTCCAATGGAAACTGTTTATTCCATTGATTCCGCTGGTGGCTTCAGCATGGGATTGCTAAATTGCCAAAAGATTACACAAACAAGCTCTTGTCTGTGCTCTGGATTTGTTTATGTTAAGTTTTTTAATTATGGTTATTTTCAGCTGTGACAATTAGATTGATTGGCTGATTGATTACTTAAGATGTTTCTGAGGTTAGTAAGTATAGAACTCTCTCTGGTATTGTAACATGCTGCCTCTGGAAACCATTTGTCCTTGAAACATCATTCATAGTAGAGAATATATTCTCTGTTGCACATGTGAGAATAAGGAACTATACAATGCCTGAATGAGATCCCAATACACAGAAGTCAAATTTATCTTTTACATAGCTATTGCAATTGTGAACACTGACAGTCAAATTAGCAATTTGTTCATGCTTCTGCATCTCTTGTATGTTTATGTACAAAGAGAAGAACAGGAAAAATGTGAAGAATGTAATTTACTACCCATTGTTATTTTCTCATTTTCACTGTACTAAATTTACAAAGTATTTAATATAACCAAGTAGCAATATTACTTCACACACACCCCTGCCACCCGCACCCAAAAAAACCCATAGGAAAAGTACAAAGTGGTTCCTGAGCCACTGTTGATCAAACACAAGGTATGATTAACTTTATTCAGCTCAATGATAATCATAAATATTATTAATAGTATTTGTACCGCTCTATAGGAATTCAGCTTGAATTATTGAAATTGAGCTACCAAGTACTTAAAGCATTGTTTTGCTAAGCCTATCAATGCAATCACAGGTAGTCAGAGTGTACTTGAAAGCATGGGGTTCCTCAATTGTGTAAAGAGAGGGCTGCTGTTTATGTCACAGCAGCTTGTAACATCACTGTTCAGATTCTTCAAACATCATGCCAATTTCCTCACACAATAACAGAAATTTGCTTTCCTCTTATTGCTCATGTAATAGAAGGAAACAAATGATTCATGATGTTGAAATTCCTATTTATACATCATAACTGATAAGTAATGGACAGAAACAAAAAACTCTTGGATTCTAGTTTATTTTATTAAGGAAAAACAAACCAGGTCACCTTTTTCTCTTCTTCTCATGCTCTGGAGGTTGTAAAGGAAGCCAATGTTACATATCAGCTATGCTACAATATTTCAGTTCCTGTGTGACGATTTCTGGTGATGGAGGTGAAGTATTAACATCCTCCTCATCCTCAATACATATACAGCAACTACACAGAATGCATCACTGTCTTATAAGAGAAAGTTCTCTTCTTCCCATTAGCAGGGCTGGCGCTTCCATTTAGGCGACCTAGGTGGTCGCCTAGGCCACTAGGATTTGGGGGGGGGTGGCAATTCAGCGGCGGGGGGTCCTTCCGCGCTCCGGGTCTTTGGCGACAATTCTGTGGCGGGTCCTTCACTCGCTCCGGGACCCGCCGCCGAAGTGCCCCGAAGACTGGGAGCACAGAAGGACCCCACCACCGCAGAATTGCAGACGACAACCGGGAGCGCAGAAGGACCCCTGCCTAGGGCACCAAAAACCCTGGCGCCGCTCCTGCCCATTAGTCCTCTACCTCTTTGAGTCACTAAATTCTTTGACTTGTTAGTACATTGCTTACATTAATGGTTTAAAATAGCTTGAGTTGGTCTCTCTACACTAAGGCCACCACTCATGATATAAGAAGTATACAGCAGCCTTAAACTAGCCAAAGAGCCAATGGAAAATCCCCTCTTCACAGGAGAACTCTCAAGGCAGGATGATTTCTGTCTAGATGTGTTCTCTCTTTAACCATGAAGGGCCAGGCCTTCCTATCACAGAGTCTGTTAAGATTCTGCCTTGCCCTGGTGATTGGGAAGCTATCGTAATGAGTATTAATTAGGGGAATTCCCTTATTTTTTCTCTAACATTGGGAATAGGTGTTCTGATTTTACCTAATACAAAGCACACAGTAGTATTTTTCAGACTTTTTTATTATTTTGGTTTGGGATATAGTTTATCTTAATGGAAAGCTTGAGAAAGCCTTGAGTGCAAAAACAAACAAAACTTTTCATACAAGAATAAGACAATGTAATAAGATTATAAACACTCAATAACCAATGCTTCAAGATGTTTTTCCTGAATTCCCTTATTAAAAAGTGGGATGGGAGGCTGTTAAGATAAACACAATAGTTATCTTCTCCTGTCCTTCACTAACAAAAACTTCCACATGTGCCATGCTGAAATATGTATTTGTACTACAGAACAAGGTTGGCTGCTAGATCGCTTTAGGGAACATTCCCGACTGCTGGAAATTGAACAATAGAATTGGAAGGGCTGCAAGTCTTGAAATATAAATTACGTTTTTTCATCAGGTGCTGATATACATCATGGTACAAAGTTAAATTAATCAGATTTGAACAGAGCTTCAAAATAATAGTCAACAATTCATCATCTACATTTTCCTTATATTAGATGACTGGCAAGCCATAGACAACAGTTGCAAATGAAATAGCTTGTAGCCAACAGCCCGGCATATGGTATGATCAAAGTTAGCCAAGTTCTTGTAACCCCCAAGTGTGCCAAAGCAATAAGTAGTGCTTAGTCAATGGAGATAGGGGATATTAATGGCCCTGATCTAATCAATCACTGCTTTATTCACCAGAAGTCTCAATACTGCCAGTCTCTCTAGGTTTATTTTTCTTTTGCCATTGGTCCAGCAGTCTGTTTCCCAAACAGATATGATTGTTTTTGTAATGCTAGACCTACCATGTGGCAGGGTCTGACACAGAGGCCTCTGCACCTGCTTGAACAAAAGATTTCTCTACAGGAATAACAGCATCTCACCTCTGGGCATAGGTCACTGGCTGACATCAGGAATAAAGGAGGGCCTATTCTCAATTAATGTTAAGTTTAGTGATACCATGGTGCTTCAAATATAACTGTGCTGATGTTTTAAGGTACAAATTAAAAGTATGAAAAAAATCCAGAGCTTTCCTTCACTTGGTCAGGTAGAGATATTTGTTTATGATCTTTTAAGTTGGGGATAACTCTAACTTAGTTACTGACAGTCCTAAAGCAGTTAGGAGACTTTAAGAATATTTGTCGTCATAAGCATTTTCTGTTGATTCCAGATTTCCCTTTTCTTAGGGATAAAGACTTACTCTTATACCATTGTCTACAGCTAAGAGCAAACAAACACAAATGAAGAAAAACAAGAATCCCCAGTGACCTGTGCCCCAAACACAAATTAACTAGTTAATCTCTGCCCCAAAACCCGAATGACATCAGAGATCCCCATATAGTTGACAATTACTCTTTATACTCACTAGGTCCAGCTGAATTTGTATGCAGTTTAGGTGCCTCAGTATAAGAAAGACATTAACTAACTGAAGGAATTCAGAGAATGATAAAGATGTTTCGGAATATGGAAGAATTGAGGAAGGAGGAAAGGTTAAAAGAACTAAATATAGCTAATTACCACTAAGCGGGAATATAACTGTGTACAAATATTTGAAGATCTTTATGTAAGGAGAGCCATTTCAGAGGATGATTTGGACTGAGAGAGGGAACAAATAGGTGTCACAAGATAAACATGATGATTTGGCTGGACGTTAGGAAATATTGTTTCATTTAGACTATAGAATTCTTTCCCAAGGGCCCAATCCAGCGTTATCTTGTGTGGTTTTGTTAGCACGACAAGCAGCAAACAACTCTGTCTTTCAATGGTGCTGCTGGGTAAAGCAGCAGAGAACCTGCACAATGGGTCTCTACACCCACAGAGGTGTGGTGGTGTGACCTTTGCAGCAGGTTTTTGCAAGGGAATATAGAATGAGAATAGTGGGTGTGATCCCCACAGGCAGAGGCATTGCCAGTGGAACTCTTGTGTGGCCCCAAACCGGCGTCTGCTTCTCTACAACTTATATCCTATCCAGCAGTATCTGTCAGTTGGCCAGCTTTGTAGGTGGCCTGAGCTTTATTACAATGTTGTGGCTGTGGTTTGCAGGTCCATAAAATCACAGCCCTTTTAACACAGGCATGCTTTCTCAGAATGAGGCCCAGGGGAAGTAGTGACAATTCTATCACTAGTCAAAAGTAGACTGGATAAAGCACTCTTTAATGTACTGTAGAAAACAGTCCTGCACTGGCAGGGGGAAAGATTAAATGACCTAATTGGTCTTTTCTCTCTAATTTCTATCATTTCTAGCTATCTGAAGATAAAAGTGGTAGCCTAGATGCTCTGAGACCTAAGCATCCCTTAACACGGGGGACATCATTAAGGAATGTATGTTTACTACATCAAGGGGTTGCTGGCAATTCTCTATACTGTATGCAAGAGGGATCTAAACTCCAATCATCCCAAAACAACTCAAAGAAATAATCGGATCTATTGCAATCTAACAAACAAGAAAAGGTATAGTAAGTTCATACAAGAAATTGCAATTTATATATCAACTTTAAAACAAGAAAAATCAGATCACTTCACTTGCAGGCTATGTGTATTATAACTGCTTCAATCTCTATCAATAATAACCCCCTAAAGCTTACATTTTTTGGTGTGCAACTGACTGGTTTTGATTTATTCTACTTAGAATGGGAAATACTACAAATATATGGTAAATGTAATTCATAGAGCTGGTAAATGTCCATTCTGGACAGAGTAACCATGCTCTCTACACAATATAGTGTTTATGTCTTGTTAATAGTAATGAGAAAGACATCTGCATGACTAGTGGAGAGAAGACTTTTGTGTTGTTTTTGTCTATCTTCTTCTGACATACCAGATCATGGGGTACTAAAAATATTTGTTAAACTCACTCAAGTTTGATGCATACCAGAAACACTGTACATACAGACATGTGGTGACACTTTGTGATATTTATTTTATCAGTAGAAACAGACTTAATAAAGGATTTGTCTTCAGAAATAACAATTTAATTACTGGTATCCTGATATTAATATGTTAAAGAATATAAAAATTAATTAGAAGTTTGAATTATTTAAAAGTTTAAATGCAAAGGCTTTATCTGCAAACTACAGAATGGAATGGGATCCCTAAACCAACAAACATGTATCAGGCTTGCTATTATTTGCATGATTTCATAATGTGAGAGAGAGAGAAGAAAACAGGAACAACTGTTAACATGACTCTCAGTAGCTTTCAAGATGTAAGCATGATAGATGTGGTAAGGTAAAAAAAAAAATCACATGGTTAATTCTGCCTTTGTTATGCCAGTGTTTCTCCACTGGCTTCAATTTCTTAAGTCTCTCTCTATTGTCATTTATGAGCTTAATGGAGTGGAGATTCAGACCCAAGGAAAATCAGGATACAAATTAAAATGATATGGAACATAGTTGCCAAAATGAGACATCTGAAAAGCCTTTGGGTTTCTTTCTACCTGTGAAGATTTGTTCCCTGCAAAGTGAAAAGCCAAATCATGTTTGTGGTCCTCGAGAACAGGACACCACCAAAATGTTCTCTGTCTGCATGGAACACAACAGTAGCAGTAAGCAAGAAGAGGGGAAAGAACGTTGATGAAAATTTGGTGTTTATTAAGGAATCCTTTAAGGGAAATGTCACAGAGCCAAAGAGACACAGGGCCAGATTCTCACCAGTTTATACCAGTTGAGGATTTGCTTCACAATGTTAAAAACAAAAAACAAAACAAAACAAATAAATGTGAATAAAAACCGGGGTTGAGAGAGGTAGATGGTGATGTGTTTAAGAGGAAAAATTTGGAGAGGGGAAGGATTGTATCTGAAATAGACCTAGAGAAAACATCTGCAACAAGCTGTGCCAGTTTAAAGGACTGAAAGGAATAGGGCAGAGGATATATGCAACATTGCCAAGCAACCCAAAAAGAAAACTAGCAGCATTGGAGTAGATTGCTTTTTTCTCTTTAAATCATTACCACAAGAGAAACACAATCTCTTTATTTCTGTAGAACAAGTGCCAGAAAAGTTAAGGAGGGCCTGCCACACACAGGAACATTGTCTGCTCCAAGAAGTCATTCAAAAAAGAACCCCCCACTACTGTTGTGTGTGGGAGAGAGACAAACAGCTGTAGAGTACATAATCAGAAGCAGGAGTAATGGGGTTGGAACATGAGGAGAGAAAGGAGGATGAAAATGAGACTACAAGTATCTCAGAAGGGAGCAAGCCGCATATGCCGTCTTGAGCTCCTGCATTTGCAATACACCAAACTTACTTTTCCATTAAAGAGATGTTAGAATTCTACAAAACCCCTGCCAGCAGCAGTGCCCAAGGCTTAGAACATTTCAGAGCCTCATGTATGCACTGGCACAGATGCTTTAAAAGGTTTGTAGAGCCATGGCTCTCAGGAAACTCTGCAACACAGGAAAAGAGGTAATCACAGTACATGGTCATTACTAAAGGACTTCTCAAATCAGTTCATGAGGGTGCTTCACTTCTGGTGCAGCAAAAGGAGATGGTGGTTCCTCGAGTCATAACAAAATGCTATACCTACCATATGAGGCAGAATCTCATGGCATTTTGTCCCTCACACCTGGGTACAATGCTTATCCATCAAATGATTATAAGGCAAATTTTGTTCTATGTATATTAAAATACATATTTAAATACAAATCACAGGACATTCCATGCATGATAAATGGCACAAAAGAAGTGCAAAGATGGTTGTAGGGGACATAGACAAAGATCACTTAGGATGGCAATATCAGCTAAGTCAAAGGGGCACTGCTCTTTTGATATTTTTTGATGTTATTCAAATATTTAACTTTATTGGCAAGATCCTTGGCCCTTGATCCAGATGCTCTATGCTATTGACGTATAGCAAGCTCTATGCCACCTGTTCTGTCCCTCAGTGTAGGAGTTACAGAAAGTACATGAGAAGGGGAAAGGAAGCCATTGTCACCGATATAACTCAGAACAACCTAAAGATCCAGACCTACCCAAGGATTGGGTGAGGAGATGGGTGGATCTAAGCAACCTTCCTCCAACCCTTCCTCAGCTGCTGCCCAGTGTAAGCATGACTGAGCTGGGGACTGAGGCCTATGAGAATGTATTTTCACATAGTTTGTTCTGTTTAAATCTTTGTGAATATAAACTTTGGAGTCTGCCTTCTCCTAGGCCCCATCCTATAAGATTTGTGAACAGGCATTTAGGAAAGAGTAAACACCTGTTTTTGATCTTTGCAGAGACTTATTTTAAAATTTGCCTACAGATGGTAAAACCGATTGCCAAGTCTGAGTGCAGATAATTTTATGGGATAATTACCAACCTTACTAAAGTTTTTAGAGGCTAGTTACAAGGAGACTAAAGAAGTCTGAATTATAACTAACCACCTAAAATGGACAGGTAATGCCTTTCAACATTGGATCAGATTCTGGGCTGCATCTGAACTGTGCTTGCCTCAGCTTAAGGGGAGCAAGAGGAAGGAAACATTTTCCCCTACCTCAGTCCTTGGATGACCACATGCTGGGTTGCTCCCCTGTCCTGTGTTAAGTAGAGCAGCATCAAGTTGAGCTGTTTTATGCCAGCTGTTAGAGATCCCTGAAGGGTCATTCCAGCAGCTGATGATCACTGGGGGCAGGGACACCCCAGCCACACCTATTTCCCCATAGGTGCTCTTTCTTCACAGGGGAGCTGGAAGAGAAGGTGCAGGAAGGGTGGTTGAGGGGATGAAGAGTCACTACGTTAGTCCTATGCTACAGGAAGATTTCCATATACAGGGGAAATTTTTGACTGGATGGGTTTGCCAGGTTTACAGCTGCCTTGCTCTGGTAGACAGGCACAAAATGGCCCCAGTGCAGCTGGAAATCTGAGCTTTTATTCTGATCTGCAAATTCATCATCATCATCATCACTCCCATAACCATACTGGTCCTTGGGGCACCATCACTGATGAGGAATCAACCAATTGTCTCCACCCCTGACAATTGTGTCACCGGTCTGGCAGATCTTGTTGCAGATCTTGGTGAGTACATCTATTACTTTTTCTCCTCTGAATTTATCAGTTCGGCTGGGATGTTGTCAATACCTGTAGCCTTTCCATTCTTGAGTGATTTCACAGCAATATCAGCACCGGGGAAGCTCTTGTTTTAGCTCTATTAATCCCAGAACGAAATCGGTTTTGCACCATGCTGTAGTTGATATGGCTGTGATGTAGACCATTAGGTGCGTGCCATGTTGATTGTCTGGATGCTTTATGTGCTCCTAATGTGTTTGCAAGAACCAGATTGTTATAGCTGGCAAACTCCAAAAGTCTCAATCCTCTCTTATTGGTTATTGCATTACAGAAAGAGCCACAATAATCTCACCAATCTGCCTGTGCATCAGTACCCATTTTAGCATTACAATATCCTTGTACAATCAGGATATCTTTCTTGTGTACCTTATCGATGATGTCTTGAAGCTGATTGTAAAAATCTTCAATTTGCTCATCATAATAGTTTGTTGTAGGAGCATAAACTTGTACCACGGATATATTAAACTTTACAGCCTTTAGACGGATGGAAATAAGCCTGCTGGGCATTGGGTGGCATCCTAATACTGAATTCTTGATATCTTTATACACAAGAAATCCTACGCTGTTGACACGTTTGTCCTCTCCACTGTAATAGAGTACATGGCCTTCTTCTATGAGAGTCTCTCCAAAGTTCTTCCATCTAACCTCAGAGATTCCTAGAAGGTGCCAGGTGTATTGCTCCATTTCGTACGTGAATTCTTTCAGCCTTCGTATTTGTCTCAATGTCCATACATTCCATGTGGCTATGGTGATGTTATCTCTTCCACAGATCCTCTTTGTTGGGGTTACACCGGTAGTATACTTGTCGCGTCTGCCCTGGTGGGAGACGGATGGTGCGGTCATAATTAACCCAGGCTGCGACCAATCCGGTATGGACATGGTTGACTTGGGCAAATTGGTGTGTCTTGGGCAAATTTCTAACCTGGTGGAGCCCATCCCTCTCCAGGCAGCCCCCTTTTAGTCACAATAATTTGCAAATTATTTCCTTGTTAAGAAGAAAAGAACTTCAGAAAGGATCAAGTCACACACATTCATTTACAAAAGTTAAAACCATTTCCTTTTTGGACACAACAAGCTGTTTCTGCATTTAAGTTTACTTGTTACTGTGAACAGTTCCTATTGCTGAACAGTTTTGAAGTATTCAGTTCTCTAAATAAAACATTTTTTTAATATAGCCAAACAATCATTTGTAAGTGCATTTGTTCCAGTAAGTGAATCAAAAATATTTTCCCTTCTCTCTTCCTCAGGATTAAAACCTTTGGTGCAATATACAAGAAGCATCTTAAACTAGTCCTATGTCTCTAACCATTTAAAACCAATACAAAGTCTGCTTCTGACTGAATTATTAAACTGACTCAGATTATTTCAGAGTGGGTGACTAATTCTCAGCTATTAACATTAATAACTCTTTCAAACTAATTAACATCGAAACCGCCTGGTTATCCCTAAATAATCCAACTCTCCATTAGAATCCTTCCAAAATAATCTGCACTGACTTTGACAGGGGGCTTTTTGTTATTTTGAAAATATAATGTGAGGTAAGATTTCTTTTCAGAAGTATTGACAATAAGGACTTTAGTTCTTTCATTGAAGGCTGATACAAAGGCTGAGATTGAAAACAGTCTCCAAAACAGTACAGAGTGTTGTTTTACAAATTACATGGTTATTCTGCTTTGCAAAGTCTTCTGATGGAAATGTTCAGCTGGCATTTAAGGGTCAGCTGGCAACTAGAGCCCAGATTTGTGTATCAGATATGAGACTGGAGCTATACCATCTCTAGTTGTCCCCCCAACTTCTCAATCTGAACACTTGTCTCTCAGTCCCTCTCAAAGATTGTCTGGGATGGTCTCTGGCACTCTATATTCTGGCTTTCTTCTCATCCTCAGACATTTTGAGTCTTTATCATGCCAAGGATATGCCTCCCAGAACTCCACCTCCATTTAATACTCACACCACCTCTTTGCCAGTCACATCTAACCACACATCTGCCTCCTGTACTGTACTCCACCACCGGAGTCCACTCTGGAACTACACTCCTAGAATGCCTCATGCCACAAGAGGCTAATGTTTGACTCACTCATAACTCCTCAGGTTGACATGTGCATGTTTAGGAGTTTTTCTTTCTAATTTCTGGCAATTTCTCAGAAGCATACAATATTTTTCTTGCTTTTTCTTGCTACACCTATATTCCTCTTATGTTTATTTACATGTTCAGTCAATCAAATTTATCTGCCATTTTCTCAAATATCCTTTAACAGTTTTCCTTTTATGGATTATAGTGTTAACCTGGCACCTAGGAGCCCTAATTATGGACCAAAAGCCCACTGTGCTAGGTGCTGTACAAACACAGAACAAAAAGACAGTCTCTGCCTCAGAGAGTTTACAATGCAAATATAAGACGACAGGTGGATACAGAAAGACCAGGGAGTACAAAGAAACAACAACATTAGACAACACGATAGGCAATGGTATCTGCACACCAGCAGCCTAATCATAATTTTTGTAGGACTCATGGCAAAGAATTTTAAGGAGGGCTTTGAAGGAGAAAAATGAAGTGGCTTTGCAGATATTTACAGGGTGCTTCTCCCAAATATGAGGGACAGCATGAGAGAAGCCACAAAAGTGCTTTTTTGAAAATTTAACCAGTGGGTAATAGAAGCTGGCATTATTGGCCAATCAAAGATTGGGAATTGATCTCTCAATAGTGAATGAGAAATGATAGGTGGGGTGGGACTGGGGATAGGACAGGAAGGCCTTTGAACTTGAAGACAAGGGGGCAGTGGTGGGATGCAGAGAGGGTGACATGGTCAAAAGAATGGTCTAGGAAAATCATCTTGGCAGCAGCATTCTGAAAGGATATGGGGCGAAGGAGAAATGCATTTGTCAAGGCTAGAGAAAAGGATGTTGCATTAATCAAGGTGATGACAGCTTGACAAGAGTTTTAGCTGTGTAGATGGATAGGAAAGGCTGTATCTTTGAGGTATTATGCAGATGGAATCTGCAATATTTAGTCATAGCCTGGATGTGAGGAGTTAGAGAGAGGTTTGAGTTGAAGATGATGGCTAGGTTACAGACCTGAGTCCTGGCAGGATGGTAGTGTTGTCTTTAGTCTTTAAATCCAGCCCAAGTCATCTCATTACCATTTACCTACATAAGCTGTTATTGAGCAAGATGTTACTGATGACGATGATTTGAGCATCTCTCTTTTCTTCACTGGTCACCTCTGGTTTGCTGCTAAACTTAGCTGAGTCCATTTTAGCCTCCTCTCTGTGAAGAGATGGGCTAACAAACAAGACTCTTGCTGCTGACCTTCTCTTTATTAATTTAATTTTGTTCCTTTCTTCACTACCTATTGCACCATAACACATGCTTTCTCCAGGCTTCCATATATTATTACAATTTATTTGTATTAGAGTGGCACCCAGAGGTCCAATGAGGTTGGGGACCATATGTGTTAGGCACAGTAGAAATAGTGAGTGCCTCCGGTCCCTATTTCCTTCTGTAGACAATATCTATAGGGTCAATTTCTGCCTTCATGTATGTACACATAAGCCCTTTTGTATTCAAGGGAAGTTGAATGCTTAACTAGGGCAGGGTTTCACCCACAGTACATGTTTCATGGCATAATGTCTGTATTTCATTATTAAAAGTAAGTATTTTATTATAATGTGACTATAATTTCCATATGCTATCTATAAATTCCCCAACAGCATCGCAGACTTTTCTCGGCTGAAATATCATACTTGACCAAACTGATTAGAAATGCAGAGCAGCTGGCTTGTTTGCAGAGAAAGATGCTTCATGTTGAATTTTTGAATGAAACAGAGCCTCAGCAACACGCAGAAGTGTTTCACTTGCATTTTAATACTGTGGCTAATATACAGCTGTAATGTGTCTCAACTCTAATCTCACCGCAAAATTCCTGAAAATAGTTTTACAGAAACTTTAACACCTTCTAGCACATGTACAATTTTCCGGCAATTTGGAAAAGTATCAAATACTCTCCCAAGTCTCTGAAGCATTCCAGAGGAACTCAGAATACAATATGAAGAAAAGGCCAAAACTCTGAATATGGATTTTCCTCCTACACCAGAGCTCATAGGGACATACACTATTTTGCCATAAAACTAAGCACATGGAGCCATATCTTGACCCCCACTCAGCCTGCTTTATGCTGCTCTAAGGCAGGCAGAAAGCTAGCTTAACCAACTCATTGGAGATTTCCTCAGTGTAGGGAATAGAATGTAGCCAATGAATTGCAGGTGAAGGAGGCATGACTGGAGCACTACCACACACTGATAATATCCAGCTGCTAGAATGCTATCTTGGACTGCCTTAAATGATGCTGGGAGGTGAGCTGGCTTCTGCCAAGATTTGGAGGGGTGGGAAATCAGTGGGATGTATAGTTGCTGTTATCTCTGATCCACTGTAAAGTCATATTTTCTTCTGCCTTTGAGTTTTCTCTGCTAGTCCTTGACTCTATATGAGATTTCTAAGGGTTCTCCCAGGACTTTTATTAGTCATTCTAGTTGTGGTCTTGACACTGAAGAAATCTCTCTGGGTGATAGGATCTGAACTGGGTCCAAATCAAAACTTCAAATCAGAACAGCCCTAAGCTTTGGGGAAGTTTACATCTGAATCCTATGACTGAAACTCAGGTGAATTGCTGTAAACAGTGAGCATACAGACCCAGCTGAAAATTCAAATTTACAGACTTTTGAACTGTTCTAGAAATTGTTAATGAATTCCAATGGAGTCAACCCAACACACAGTTAGGAAAGTCAATGATCTAGTATCAAAGCCTCTGTGCTACTCATATCTCTAAATTGTTTAGACTACTAATATGTTTACATGGAAAAACATTTTTTACTTTATCAGGACTATACCCATGTGCTTGTATGGAATGGGCCCTGGATTAATCAGAAATATACTATTCCCTAATGCCCCAAGGCTAAGTATGTAAGAACTACAGTGAGCAAGATTAGCATTCATATATGCTGTGTATCGATATGAAATATTCATATTTTAATACCTTACCAGTGTCTTAGCAACTTTTCTGGCCCCTTTTATTAGCTTAGCACAATGCCAGTATATAGATCTTTTCTTTGTCACTTTCACCATTCTGCTGCACTAGACTGATATAGTAGTAAGCAGCTTATACAAGTAAAGAGCCATATCGTGCTAATATTTTGATAGTAAATTAGTCAAGCTTTATGCAACTGTGATTCAATAGTGAGAAAAAATTCAATAATTTGTTTGATTGATCAAAAACATCCAACTGTGCTGATGTTAGCATAAAGGTTGTTTGTTGAAAAGATGTTGGAAGAAATCTGGCTGGGGAGTAGCTTAATTACTTTGAATGGCAAGATAGATTTTTCCATGGCTGGCTCTCTCAAACTGTCAACACCTTGGAGTGAATGCACTAACTTTTCACCAGTGGTGACCTGGTTTTAAATCCATTTCAAGTGAAATGGTTTGGGAGGTCTCAGTCTATCCCCTCCTGTCATATTTACCCACATCCTAAAACCACAAATCAATCTGGAACAGTACACAGGACCTGCTGTAGGTAAGGAGTAAGGTAAAGGGTAGGTAAAGGTAAGATGCACTTACAGAGATGTGGGGGGAACGTTGCATAATGCCATAACCTGCTCTCTGCCTCTGATTTTCAATAACACCAAAATATACTTTAATAGTATTAAGGAGAGTCTGGACATAGCGCTCTATCATATCTGCAAGCATTTCATTGAATCTCGTTAGTAATAAATACAGCTTGGAAAATGACTATTATATGTTACAAAAATACATATGTACAAGTAGTATTACAGGAGCCACTGGATAATTAAAGTACAGATGTTCTTTTTCTGTTACTGTAGCAACTTCCATGTTTTGCTGATAAATAATTAATCTCATTGTCCCTTTAGCAAGTTATTTTTTTAAAATAGGAGAAACTTCGATCTTCCTTTCCTACTGTGTTGTTAAAATGGAGGTTTCCTTTTGTGCATACAATCATGTAGTCAAACAGCTTGGCTCACACTTGGATGTGCGAGAAGAATGTACACACAATCCTTGAGTGTGGAGATGAAAATAGCTCCTTGAATCCAATATGCTTCCCACACACCTACTGCTGTACTAGTCCTATGGCAGGCAGGCCTTTCTGAGGCTGTGGAGAAAGTGGCAGGCTCTGTCTCAAAGGAAGTAGGGCTAGAAAATACCATTTTGATCAACCTGGATTTTACAGGCTTGCTCACTCCATCATTCCCACGAGTGCTATATTTAAGTTTTTCTTGAAAATTTCCATTAAAGGTATCTCCCCTCTTCCTTAGTCAGTCTGTTCTGTTGCCCAATTGTGCTGAAAATATCCTTAATATCTAGGGTGATCATATTTTCCCAAAGGAAAACAACACTGCAAAGGCTGGTCTGAGGCCCTCTCTCCCTCCCATGCTCGGGGCTTACCCGAGCCCCCCTGCTGCCCACCTGCACGGGGCCAGCCTGAGGCCCCCTTCTCCCCCCCATGCTCGGGCCTGGCCCAAGTCACCCCTGCTGCCCCACCCACACGGGGCCAGCGTTGCCACTCGCCCCCGCATGTTCCTCCACACCCTGCTAAGGGTTGCATCCCACTTTTTTGACAAAACTGTGCATTTCTCCAGTTTGCTTTTGCCAAGTGATGATCAACTGGCAAGAGCAAGTGGGACAAATGCCCAGTTTTGCCAAGGAATTTAGGCTGAATTTAACCTTGAAGGAATTTAGGTTGTGATCACGTGGTCCCTGGGCTTTTTTTTCCTCTAGACTATAAAAATTTAGTGGTTTCTGTCTTTCATTTTATGACATTCTTCAAGCACTATAACATCCTTGTCATCTTTCCTTATATTTTTCTTGTTGCTTTTATCCCTCCGTTCAGGCTAGGGCAGATCTGGCCAGCAGTGTCTGGTCTGGCCAGTTCTTGGATGCTAGTTGTCCAAGGAATGCACAGGTGTTTCAGAAATTAATATGGTTGTGTGGAATGTAAATTTGTAGAGAATTTGGCCCATTGTCTATAAAGTGCTATGGGATCCTTAAGATGAATGCAATATATAAATGTAAACTATAATTATTTCTTCCTTTTATTTATTTTTCCCCCCTATTGATATTTCAAAGAACAACACTGGCCTTTTTTTACAATGATTTTTGCATTGCAAGATTATGTTAATCCAAGACCACAAAGTCAATGCATTCACTCCATGATAACTATATATAGTATTGCTGACTGGCAGCAGAAACCCAGATTCTAAGGCTATGTCTATAATACAAAAATAAGTCAACCTATGTGGACATCAGCCACTGCATTAATTACTGGGGTGGCTGATGTCCACACTACCCTCCTTCTGTCAGTGGTGTGCGCCTCACCAGGAATGCTTCCACCAGCTGAAGAGAGGCAGTGTCGGGGGCTCAGAGCCAGGGGTTTCAGCTCCACACAGTTCCCCACCGGGAGCCCAGCTGCCCCCCAGGGTTTCTCACCTCTATGGGGGAGATCCATACTGGGTGTCAGGTTGGCTGCCATGCTCCCGGAAGGGAGCAGGGAGGTGGGACCGCAGGGGCAGCAGGGCTCCCAGCGGGAAGCCCAGATGGCCACTCAAACCTGGAGATTGGACAGCAGCCCGGCTAGAGGTGGAGAGTGGATGGCAGCCTGGGAGCCAGCTTTCTTGTCAATTTCATGGCTCCAATGGAACTGTTAAATTGACAAGAATGACAGCCAACAGCCCATGTAAGTAACACAGTATCTACACAGATACTGTATCACTCTAACTACACCAACATAAGCCCTATGCCTCTAGTCGAAGTGGTTGTATTATGTCAACATAAAAAGGGAGTTACATCGGCAGGAGGAACATTTCAGCGTGTACACCTCCACTGCTTAGTGGACAAAACCTTTTGTTTACAAGGCCCACCTCTCCTCTCCTCTCCCCTTTTCTGATAGGTTTTTTTTATTACATTGCCGAGTTTACTGACTTGATGTATGAGGCTTTGAGTTATTTCCTTCCTCCAGCAGCAAAATACATCGAAAATAGACTCTGGAACAAAATGATCCCCCCACTACTCAGTCCCTGATGTATGTAGGTGTTGGGGCTGAATTCTGAACCATTAATTAGATCTTGGCTAACTAGCCTGTATAGACTCAGACTCTCAGCTTCCAGATGCAAAAAGCCAATTTACTTGTAGTGGCTTTGTCCTGAACCCCCTGTAAGTGCCTTCTAATGACAGCTCAACAGTTTTAGTAGTATTTTTAAATTGCTAAAAATAGGCCAAGCCTGTCTAAACATAGCCTATTCACCAACTCTCATCAAAACAATTCTGTTTTTTTTTCTACATGGCAATCCAGCAGACCATGGAAACTGGCTACACAGACTATTTATTTTAGTCCAAAGCTGGGCCCTCAGGCTAAGAGCAAGTCTACCAAGCAATGGTCACATTAAATACTGTTCCACTGTCTCATACAGAAACAGTGCCTCTCTTTGAGAGGGAAATTGTCAGCAAAAGCAACACAGTCAGATGCCATGGAGCAGACTATAAAACATTACAGGCCAGATCTCCTACTATAGCTGAGGATTGCTTGTGTAGCCGAGTATGGATGGGTGCCAAGGTGCTGTAATCTATTTTTGCCCCCTCCCACAATCCTCCTGGAGCCTGTCTGCACTCCATTAAAGTCCTGGTGCAAGCTAGAGCAGCCTAAAAGGCTGTTGCCCAAGAGAATTGTATACACTTTAATTTAAGGTATTTCTTCTAGTCTCCCTGCTAAGTTAAAGAAAGGAAATGAAAAAGGAGACCTCTATTAAGAAAAGGGGAATAGAACATTCAAATAATGTATTATTTCTTTAGTGCTGGTCAGGAAAACCTCATGTAACCAGGATCCTCCTTTGTGCTGGGGAATGGAATTGTGATTTAATATTAAGAGCTAAATTGTCACATGTTCTGTACATGGGGCAGCCTGTTGTTGTGCTGCCCCAGGAGCAGCCCTGCCTCCCTGTTCCTTCCCTGTTCTGGAGAGTTGACATATGCTGGGCCAACCCTATAACTATCTCAGTGTATGTCCCCACACTCACTATGGGATGAAGTCAAGGGTCTGCCTATTCCTCACTCCTGCCTCTCATTCCCCAAGCATGTGGGTGAGATGAGGTAGTAGAACTCTGTGGAAGCTGTTTCCCCCATGCGTCTCTCTGTGATGTGAGTAGCTGGCATAACACAGTAAGGAAATACCATCTGCCCCCATACTGTCCAGCATGAGCATCCAGCACAGGCCATGATCTGGCCCTAACAGAACATCTGGGTTATTTTCTTACTCTCTGCAGCTTTTAATAGTATATGTTAGTAGCCCCAAGTGGCAACAATGGACATATGTTGAGAAAAAAAATGAGGCCTGAGGTCTAGATGAAACACCATGTGCACAATTGCATATCTATATATTTTTAGGCAAATACCACAAATGTGCATGCATATACATCTTAGATATCTGATAGGTATGGGAGGCTTTGAGCTATTTCTTTCATCTAAAAGGATATTGTTATTTTGTGAATTATGTTATAGTCATTTTATGAAGCACCAAAAGTTGGAAACCAATTTTCTATATAATAAATCAAGTAATAGCAAAGCCCAGTTTTCCTGTCTGCATTCAAACTGAGCAACTCTTCCTCACAGTATCTGATGCACATGGTTATATATAACAACTGAGGCTCAATCCAGAACCAGTAAAATAAAGGGAGCTTTGCCTTTGAATTGTATGGGCGCAGGATCAGATACAAAATGTCCATGTGCGAATACTTTGTCTAATCCATGATAATTGGGTATGTAATTATTAGGTGTTAAATTGTGCACATATCACAGATTTGCCCCCCCCCCCCCCCCCCCCCAAAATGGCTAGAAATGATTACAGAACCTCTAGAAATGATTACAAAACCTCCTATTATTAGTAAGTAAAAATGAATGCTAGAAGTTAGAGATAAAATAGACATGCTTGGCCATTGCCTCCTTCCTTTCGCCAATTCATTTTGTTGGTGGAGGATAGGGAAATGATAACATTTGCCAGGAGAAATAACCTCCAACCCAGAATAGAAAGCATGCTTGCTGTTTCACTAGGTTCTAGAAAAGAGAATCACGGAGAAGCCTGACAAAAATCACAAGAAAGAGCATGAGGAAATGACTCCCAGGAAAAGCTGAAGAGTCTGCACATAAATATAGTGGAAGGGTAGACTAGATTGAAGTCTAATACAGCACAATACAATATTAATTTTATACAGATGAAAAGCACTAATATAAGAGATATTGGAATCATTCCTATCAAAGAATAAGCAAACAAAAACAAAATATAAATGAATTTCATTGTTTTAATTATTTAAATTGCTTTCACTACAATGGAGACCCATTAAAATTAGTGGAGCAGTTGACCCATTTCCCTTTTGTGAACATCCTGTGGTTTTACAATGAAACGCTAATATGGGAGTTGGTAGCAATAAATACAATAGACACATTGATTATATACACTCTAACTGCAGGACATAGGTGGGATTGGCTGCATATTTTTGTGTGTAGAAATCAATTCGAGGCACAGATGAAAACATTCCCCCACTTTTGGCTGGAATTTTATTTACCATTTTTCCATACTCTTCTGCCAAATAACAGGACTAAACTGGTGGAATAGCTGACTCATCTGTGGGTTGCATGCTGCCCTTGTCAGAGACCACTGAAGCAGTGAAGGATAATTAGAAGTAAAATAAAGTAAAAAATTATTTCCAGAGGAGGACTCAGTTTTCAATGAATTGGCTTTATTCTTTACGCCCTCTGTGCAGGGAACTCCTATTGACTTCAGCTGGAATTCTGCATGTGCACACATTCCGAGACCAGTCCCAATGACTACTATGTGCATTCCTCCAAAAAAATCCTATTTCCATAAACACAACTAAAATGACTAATGCAGCTGAAAATAATAGGCCAGCCCTGCTTTAAGTGCACTTGTCCCTGTTCTGATGAATACCCAGGTGGCATAAAGCTGCTGTAGTAGTTCACTAATGTCTGACTGATGCATTGTATTGTACATGTGTATAAGTAAAACTGAGACTATGCCATTCTCTATAGATTACTGTTGTGGCTTTTATTCTGACCTCAGATGAGTTACTTTCATCATTCAGATACAGTGACCAGAGGATGTGAAAACACACACACGCTCTTCCTTATAAGGAACAACAGATAATTTAGAGGCTGCACATTGTTTAGGTGCCCAGTTTTGTTCAATATCATACCCTCCTTAACCTTGCAAAATGTAACCCAAGAATTCTTAGTAAAAACTTGAATAGAGTTTTTTTTTGTCTTAAAAATACTTTTGATCTTTTCCTTTTTCATATCCATGTATCTGGATTCCAACAATAGACATTATTCAACTTCTATACTATAGATGCTTAAAAAAAACCAACAACCTTGGACACATGATTTTCAGATACAGTTGTGAGGGGACAGATTCATAAAGCAAGAAGTATGCAAAATCCAGATGGTGATCATGTTACAAGGAATGAAAGGAAAGCATAAAAAGCAAATGCTAATCTTTTCTCCCTCCTCCTTCCCATTCAGAAGAACAGGTACATTGTGCTGGGAAAGGGCTTACTGAAGCATACAACTTGATAATGCTTTAGGCAATACATCAAGTTCATCGAGAATTCTTTATAAAGCACATCATTCAAAAAACACTTCCAGTTTTTTGTCTTCAATGTTTTTGCTTTGAGACAGATTTAAAAACAAACAAACTAGAGATGGGTTCGGGTTGCTTAAGATCCAAAATATCTCTCTGTCCCCCCAGACTTTTGGGAAAGTTTGCATCTGCATCCAAAGTTGGCAGTTTGGGCACATCTTTAAAATTAAGATGTCTAAAATAGTTACTAAATTACGTCAAAACGTTATATTTTTGTCATGTGTTTAATTGGCTCAATCCTTCAAGACTCCGGCCTATTCTATCCCCAGCCTAGCAAAACACTTAAGTTCATGCACAACTTTAAGCACATCTCAGCACCTTGTAGAAACAAGGCCTGTGACTCCAGAAGCTTCTCAATAATTTGACAGAAGAGATTACTTCCATCAGTTTGTCTTCTTGATCTATGGCTATATTCGCCAATGCATACTCATACTGAAACCAATAAGCCTAGTGGTGGAGTAAGATAGACTCAACATATGAGTAAAGGTGGTAGATTCTGGCCCTTAAGAAATGTACTGTTGCTATTTCTCTGTTGCTACTGAAGTATTTCCTTCACAACTAGTTTGTGAGCTCACTATTGTTAGCTGATTAGGCTTGCTCTTTTCTTTATTAGTTAGATTGTGGAAGCAGCCAAAACTATGCTGGCACTTTCCAAACACAGATGTTGACAGAGTCCCTGCCATGATGAGCATTCTGTCCAAAATGACAAGACATAGAAGGGTGGGAGAAAGGGATGCATCATCTAAGCAAGGTCATCAGGGTGCAGAAACTGGTAGGAACACATGCTCTCGATTATTATTATTATTATTATGAGTGGGATTTTCAAAAACACCTGAAAGAATTATGTTCCAGCTACCACTGCAAGACGATGGGAGTTGGCCTTAGTTGATTTTGAAAATCTCTCCTTATGTGATTGCTTTTATTTTTATTTTCAAATAGATACAGGAAATTCCCTTCCACATCTGAAGTCTAAAAGTACCAGTGTGGCTTACCATTAAATTTGGATTGTCAGGAAATTCAGACTGACACCACTCTGGTTTGATCTCATAATTTTTCTTTTTAAAGAGTATCTGACCTTGCTGGGTCTCATTAGAAAGAGGGCAGGTCATTTAGAATCCAAACCAGCTTCACCCAGAGTCAATAGAAAGGATTCCCGTTGATTTCAAGGAGAGTGGGGTCTGACCCAAATGCAGCTGCTGGAATTTGAAAATTCAGCCAAATCCTTTGGGACTGGAGCAAAAACACTGAAACACACAAGGCTGAATCACACTAATCTAGCATAGAGGGTGTCAGGCTCATAGAATCACTGAAATTGGAGAGAGAAAAAAACGAAGTCATCTTGTCCATTCCCTGTCTACATCGGATTGTTCCCGCTAACATATGTTTGAGTGCTTGTCTGTTCCAGTTTTAAAATGATTCAAGTAATGTCACTTCCACCAAATCTCTTGGAAAACTACTGCAGTTTCATACAGCTCACTATTTCAAACATTTCCTCATAGCCTAACTTTTGCTCAGATTCTTTCAATTATTCCTAAGCAACTTCTTTACTATCTTGGTATTTTCACCCTTCAAATTACTTGTACATACTTAAAAGCTGTAATTATCTTGCTCTTTCTTACTTTCATCAATAGATCCCACACATATAGTAACTATTATTTCTTTTGCCTGAATTCCTCAAAGGTTGCACATACCTTGCTGGTTCCCTGGACTGCTGTATTTTAGGTACAGTGACATCTACTGAGTCCACCTCTGACAAATTAGTAGGGAAGAACAAGCAGGGGGGTCCAAGTGGAATCTTTTGAAGTCTTTCCAAAAGGGTTCTGGGAGGGTGAGAAATTGATAGGTGAGGACTGAACCTCAACTCAGCACTTTTAATGCTTTTTTGACATGTTAACTTCTTTGCAAATATGATACCAGGCAGGGAGAGAAAAGGATTGGATTATTTAACACGGTTTGTAAAAGCACCACATACAACTACTTCCCTCCCTCCCCTGGTCACGGGGTTAGTTTTGCTATATTCATCATTAATCAAGGAGAGGAAAGACTTATGGAAACCTAATAAACAATATTTATATTTATTTCCCTACCTGATTTTCTTTATCCTTGTCCTAGCCCATTCCCCATATCCATGAGCAAGGTGACAGTCAGAAACCACTTAGATGTTAGTGTACAGCCAGTAAACACCAATACTCACTGTTGGAATTCCCTGTTCCTTAGTGGGTGTTTGGTTTGGGTTTCATAATACATGTACATGGAGATTCTAGCCCATATATTCCAAGTCTTTTCCAGGATTCTTACTTTTATCACAAGACTGAAGGATGAAGGTCTCTATGCACAATCACAACTCTGACTCCACATGTACCTTGATTAACATAAATGCTGTTCACAGTGCTATTGTGGCCAAATTCCCCCACTAAGGGCCAAATCTTTCCTCTGGCAGACTCCCATTGAAGTCACTGGGAACTTGCCTGAGTAAGGACTGAGGAAAACCTGAGAGAGAACCTCAGAGTCTGGCCCAACATGAAGTGATGGTCCTTAGCTTCCTAAAAGGAACAATAATTGATATAAATTAATTGTCACAAATGCCAACTGGTACCTGGCTCTTCTGGACTTATTACAAACAGACTGATTTTTTTTACATACATATATTATTTCTTGCTGTCCTAATGTTTCCTCATTTTTAATTTTTAGTCTGATTTTAATAAAACTCACCAAGCAGGTTTTCCCAAGTTACCATAGTGGTAGTAATAACTTTCCTTAGTCTAGAAGACAAATCTATACTATGCTTGCTATGGCACCCCTGGAGAATGAGACTATTTGGATAGAAGTTGGTTCACAGCATGATTGAATTGAAGTTATCTGATTCCAGTTGCCACAAGTACAGAAAAGGGTACCAATTTTACTTAAAGTTTAGTTCATGACCTTACCTATTTTTACTTGTTACACCAGTACATCCACATAAAAACATTCACCCCCAAAATGGTTGGTCAGCAAATAATATAAGATTTATATTACATTATATACATTAATAAAGAGTATTTAATCAACCCCTGCTGTGGGTTTACATTTGGATAAATAATTGGGATATTCAGCTGAACACAATAAATTAACATTCTTGCCTCTCATTTAGCTGTAATGTGCATATTGATACTATAATTTCATCTTTTTATACTTGAGATCTTTCAAACCATTGCTAAGTTGGATAAATCAAATGTATACTCATACAGTCAGGATCTCAGTGTTTCTTCCACAGGGGAATGTTCTTCCCGAAGTTCCCTTTTTAGAAGCTGAAAAGATACCCCAATGTTTTGCTCTACTTTACTGCCAACTATCTGCTAACATCCTGCATCATAACCATTGTCTTTCTAGTCCAAGAAAAGCCACTTAGATCCCCTTTGAAACCTATAAACTAGACACCATACCTAAACAATAGGGTTGCTCTTAAGCAACATGAGGCTTTGCTTCCACACACAGCTTGTCTTCACAACAAAACTGTATCACATTAGAATTTATCTATAAAGAGTCAAGATAACTTACATGATGCTGACCAGGACTTTGCACTTATTGCAGTGAAGGATAAACTGGGTTCAACAAGCATTATGTCAACTAAATTAAACCTGAGTTTTACCATGACTAGCTGACAGAATGTTGTACATGACTAGTCCTTGTTGGCACTAAACACAAATTCATGTTAATTAACTCATCTCTTCATAGTTGTGTTCTAACATGGAGGTCCCAGAGGGCTGGAGAAAGGTAAACATAGTTCCTATCTTTAAAAAAAGGGAACATTCAGGACCCAGAGAATTGTAGACCAGTCAGCTTAACACCAATACTCAGAAAAATACTGGAACAAAATTAAACAATCATTTGCAATACCTAGAGGATAGTAGGATGATCAGTAATAACCAACATGAATTTGTCAAGAGCAAATCATGCTATATCGACCAAATTTGTTTCTTTGACAGCGTTACTGGCCTAGTGGGGGGAGGGGGGGGGGGAAAGCAGGAGATATGATATATCTTAATTTTAGTAAGGCTTTTGACACATGACATTCTCAACCAAACTAGGGAAATGTGGTCTAGATGAATTGGGGGTGCATTACTGGTTGACAAAAAACACTCAGAATAATTATAATAATTATTGCTGTCAAAATGGGAGGACATTTCTAGCAGAGATCCATGCGGGTCTGGTACCATGCAATATTTTCATTAATGGGTAATGGAGTGGAGAGTATGCTTGCAAAATGTGTGGATGATACCAAGTTAGGAGGAGTTATAAGCACTTTGGGGGACAGGTTTAGAATTTAAAATAACCTTGACCAGTTATCCAAGAAGAATTCAATGAAAACAATTGCAAAGTACTACACTTAGAAAGGAAAAAAAAATCAAATACACAAATACAAAATGGGGAATAACTGGGGAGGTAGTAGTTCTGCTGAAAAGGATCTGAGGGTTACAGTGGATCACAAATTGAGTTTGAGTCAAAAATGTTATGCTGTTGCAAAAAAGGCAAGATACACTCTAGAATGATATAACAGGAGTGCTGTATGTAGGGGATGGGAGGTAATTCTTCCAGTCTACTCAGCACTTAGATCATAGAATATCAGGGTTGGAAGGGACCTCAGGAGGTCATCTAATCCAACCCCCTGCTCAAAGCAGGACTAATCCCCAGGCAGATTTTTGCCCCAGATCCCTAAGTGGCCCCCTTAAGGCTTGAACTCCCAACCCTGGGTTTAGCAGGCCAATACTCAAACCACTGAGCTATCCCTCCCCTCCACTGAGGCCTCAGATGGAGTATTGCAGTTCTGAGTGTTCACTTCAGGAAAGACCATCATAGGGAGGCTGCCTCCAAAGTGACCCCTCATGATCTCAGGGTGGCTCAGCAAGTGGCCCCTGCCTTGATTTCCCTCTTCTAGGCATTCACAGGTCCCCTTTTCTTAATTGGTGATCACCTACCTGAATTTTCCACCGTATGTGAAAAGGCAACCCTGCCTGGAACAGCCTCTAGCATCAGGCTGTGGCAGAACAGTTCTGCCTCAGTTTCCCCTTACGTGGAGTCCCCAGTAAATCTGTGTAAGCTTTCTAAATATAAATAGCCCTTTGTGGGGTTAATTTATTACAAAAATCCTAGAACCACAATTCATAATCCTCAGCACAGTCCAAACAGTACTTTCAATCTTTCCAGTCTCAAAAGTCCATCAATATCAAGTACAGCTCTGGCATCTGATGCCTCACTTCTCACATACAGCTCTAGCATCTGGCACTATGCATCACCTCAAGCCTCCTAGCTGGGGCGCATCTTTGCCCTCTTTCATTCTCAGGTCTGGCTCTAGCCCTCACCTGGAGACATCAGTGGGTTCAGCCCTCCATCATTCAACCCGCTTTGACCCTCTGACTTCAGCTCTTTGGCTCAGAAAAACAGCATGCATCTGCCTCTATTGCTTTCAGCCTTCAACCCTCTCTGGCCATGGTTGTCTGGCCTGGGAACGTTTGTAGGTGATGCCCTGACTGCCTTCTGCTTTCACCAGCCTGATCTGGATCCACTGTTCAGCTAGGGAACTCTCTCACCTCTCCTTTCTTCAAGGATATCCCTTTCCTGAAGTTCTCGGACCAGCTCTGCTCCTGAGCTCTCTCTCACTCTCTACTTCTCTAGATAACCTCATCTCTTCTCTCACCCTCTCTGGACTCTTGCTTCTGAACTCTCTCTTCCTTCTGGGTCGTCTCTTGTTGATAACTCCCAGGGACAGCCCTGTCCTTCTCATTATACCAAACTAAGGCACACCTGGACTGGAACAAGAGAGCCGAACCCAATTTTGTTTCAAGGGCCAGTTATGCTGTTACTAAGGGGACAAATTGGAGAGAGGCCAAAGGACAGCAACAATATGATAAAAGGTTTAGAAAACCTGACATATGAGGAAAGGTTTAAAAAAATAGGACATGTGTGGTCTTGAGAAAAGAATACTGAGTGGGGACCTGATGACAATCTCAAAATATATTAAGGGCTGTTATAAAGAGAAAGGTGATCTTTTGTTCTCTCTATCCACTGAAGATGATACTTCTTGTCCTTGGCTTAATCTGCAGTAAGGGAAATTTAGATTAAATGTTAGGAAAAACTTTCTAACTATAAGGAAAGTTGGCCCTGGAATAGGTTACGGAGGGAGATTGTGGAATCCCTGTCATTGGAGGGTTTTCAGAACAGGTTGGATAAACACCTGTCAGGGATGGTCTAGGTTTAGTGTCTCAGTGCAAGAGGATGGACTAGGTTACCTCTTGAGGTCCATTCTGGCTTTACATTTCTATGATTCTGTGCTGCAATTTGTAGTGAGAAAGAGGGCCCAGGAACTGAATTCTATTTCTCCCTCTGTGAAACTTGCAGTCCCTTCCAGCCCAGAGAACAAGAGATGGGGACTGGGCAAGTAACTAACCTACATCAAATTGTTTTCAATGTGTAAACAATAATCCCTGTTGTTGGGGACTCTAGTTTCTATAATCTTTTAAAGTCCCTCAGAAGAAAGGGAGACCTTATTTTATCAGGTGAGGAGAAAGAATCTAAGGGATTAAAGTTTTGTCATCTTCAGTCCCTTCGTACACAAAATGGAAAGTAAGTATATTCATTCTAGCAATCATCCTTTGAAAACTAGGGATCATTAAGATGTCTCAAACTGGGCCCCTTGAGCTGAGACTCCCCAAATCACTAGTTACTTTTGAAAATGTGGAGGTGTCTCAGTCTGATATAGGTTAATAATGAACTTTTCCATTTGAATCAAACTATAATGAAGCAAAATCCCAATTACCCAAAGATCTCAGGGGAACCCAAAAGCTTCAGATTGGCTAGTCTGATTAGTCAAACCTCAGTCTATGTGTCAGTGGCCTGGTCCCTCAATTATTTATCATGGAAGGTGCCCAGAAAGATGAGTTTGGGAAACAGGGCCTTACTAAACCATACTTGGTGCTCAGACTCCTTCTCTGCTTCCTAGCCCTTTTTTTCTTGGGAATTGCTCCTGGCAGATAATTGGGGAATTGGCCAGTAGGATTTCCTGGTTATTCGGATTTAATTTATCCAAAGCCCCCGTTCTCCAAAACAGTGTCACATCCTCAGCTAACCCAAGAGAACATGACTCTATTTCAGAGAATGAGTGTTATATATGTGTGATTCACAGAATCATGTTTGCCCTGTAACTAAACTGTTGCTTATGTGTACATAAGAGGATGAGGCAATACCAACTTTCAATTTCTATTGCAGCCTTAATTCCTCCACCCTGCGAGTGATAAGCCACAAAGTACTTCCTCTAAATCCAGCTTCTAACATGAACTAGATATGCACAGGGCCAAGTGGGTTTGGTTTCATTCCCAACAGATGGAAGTATGAATCATGCAAGAATAGAAGCAGTTCCCAAACTAATCCTTCTTCCCCTCTCTGCAGCCCTATATCATTGTGTGGTCCATCTGGTTGGTATCAAGCTTCGGCATATTTTTCACATTTTTAAAATATTAAACAAGCATTTTTGCAATAAATTGAATTTGGTAATATGTGAGTACATCGGTGCATTTTGCAATGATGTTTTGGACACATTAAATGACTAAAAATACATTTTGTACAATGCAGTTACGTTTATTTTGTTCCTTTTGGGAGTCAACCCCCTTGGAACAGCTCACCTCAACCACAGTTTTTCCATCACTTTTGTTTAATGTACAGTCTTTAATTTTATCTCATTTTGGCTAACCAGTGAGTATCTGGCATTCAAAAATGTTAGCTACTATAAATAGAACATACATTTAATCTGACATTTCTATTAAAGATGTTATTCTGTGCAGTGAATTACCAGTGAAGTATTACATCACAAACTTGAACCAGATGAAATATTGACTGCTTTCCTTAAAATTAAATGTTAGATCTCAATAGCAAATTTTAAGTTTGGGTTTTTCCTAATTAGAGATCTGATCTGTCCTAAAATTTAGAGCTGTGAGAGTTTCCAGATTTCATGAGGATTTGACTGAAATATATTAACTCCATTATCACAGTTCCTCCTTTATACATCTATTGATATTTCAAAGACTTTAGAAAATGTATATTTGTTCTCATTAACAAATTCATTTTATTTTAATATTAAAGAAATAGTGGAGAGGGACTAATACCAAAATATCTTCTGTTTTAGTTTATCGGTGGTTATCACAAAAATAGCCCTGCATTCACCTTTTTTCAAATAGGGACATAATTTACAGAAACAGCCTATTCGTGTTGGCCTACATAGTAATTTTCCTTTCAGAAATGGTATCTCCAGCTATGACATTTAAAGGAATTATATAGAAACATGGCGCTGGATACCAAGGTATTTAGAGACTGTGAATGTCCAAAGAACTGCTGTATCGAAGGGCAAAATCAATAGGTAAAATTGAGGGCACCAAAATTTTAGAAGCATGTGAGCAATACTCTAGGGAACAACTTGCAGATTCTTAAAATGCAGCATTTTAATATTTGTTGAACTTGGAAACATTGCAACCACATTTCCTTTCTGCTTCTTACAACCAGTGTTGCATTTACTTTTTCTATGAATTTGTGTGCTGTAATGGGAGAGACTAAATCACGGTGCTATGCTGTTAAGATGGCTGACTCCAGCAGTTTAGGCTAGCTGTAAGTTCAAACCCATCCATTGCTAGATAGCTAAATGTTTTTGGTGAATTTTTCTCTTGGCCTTTCTTATGGCTCAGATTCAGAATCAAGGCTTTGTATGCAGAAAGATCAATACTAGTGCTACTGGAGCAATGAGCTGTAGAGCTATTGCACTGCCTATTTTAACTTTAATTAGACACGTTCAGCATCATTAAATAAGAATCCTCTGGCCTGATCAGCTAACACTTGAAAGTCATGTTAATGTTGGTTCATGAATTCTGGTGAATGTTTAGTAATTAATTTTGGGCATACCTAGTTGTGCTACATGATCAGTGCACAAGTCCCTTAAGTAGAGGAAGGCAGAAAGTGAACTTTTTTCTCATTTTCACCATTTCTTTGGTTGACACTCAAAAGATTAAGTTATATCAGTCTTCTGAAGTGTTGTTATCCTTTATAATCTAAAACCATCCTGTAAAGGTTTCCATTTGATGTATTATTTGTAAAGAGCTCATTTTCTTTAGAATGAATTTTACAAGAATCTTGGAGATTAATTCCAAACACTAAAATACTTGTAAAAGAAATCATGTTGTCAATCTTGCCTTGTATATTAAGAGTTCAAGTTCAGTCAGTGCAAAATTAATCTTCACATAAAGATTTGACCTTGGTATCTTGAAGGAGTTAGACTTTAAAAAAATGCTATTGGAAATCTGAAATGCAATCAATTAACAGAGAAGACACCATACATAAGACCAACAAAATAAATATCACTATTGTAAGGTGAAGGCATTTTATCAATTAAATGTACAATTGTTATAATAATGTATTCATAGATCCCAACATAAATGCAGTAACAACCCAGCTCTTTGTTCTCTTCAAACATGTTTATAGGAATAGAAGTACCACTCTACAGTCTAATTCTTGAAGGACCTTGACAGCAAGCATGGTAGTGAAAAGGATAGGTCCATCAATGGATATTAGTCAGGATAGGCAGGAATGGTGTCCCTAGTTTCTGTTTGCCAGAAGCTGGGAATGGGTGACAGAGGATGGATCACTTGATGACTACCTGTTCTGTTCATTCCTTCTGAAGCACCTGGCACTGGCCACTGTCAGAAGACAGGATACGGGGTTAGATGGACCTTTGTTCTAACCCAGTATGGCTGTTCTAATATGTTATTGTGTTAAGAGCATACATTACACTTTTGGCTAGAAAGGGGGAATGCTAAGGGACAGGTTACCTATGAAAGCATAAAGGAAATTACAGGAAACTTTGCAAGCTGAGGCTGAATCCACATAAAACCAAAATTATATTGGTAGACTGGAGGAATTAGTATGTGGGGAAGATATGCTGGGGGACATGGAGCTTTGTTATTGTAGTGAGTGGGTAATTATCACAGTGAGATAAGTAGATTATGATATCATAACTTGAATTTTTTCAGCTATTAGGCCTAATCCAAAGTGATTAAAGTCAACGAGAGCCTTTCTATTAACTTCAGTAGGCTTTGGATCAGGCCCATTGTGAATTTTAAAAATGTAAAAGTGCATACAGAGTTTGAGATGGACACTAGGGCCAGATCCTAGTACACTTACTCATCATACTGAGTAGTACCTTACTCCACAAGTAGTTTCTCTACAAGTGGGGCTACTTGTTGAACAAAGTAGTACTTAGTGTGAGTCAAAGTACAGAACTCTGACCCTAAATAAAAAACTTTGTGGAAGTACCTGTGCAACTTCTAAGGAAAGCTCTCTCTTTAAAACAAAAAACAAACAAACAAACAAAAACCCCACTCACTAAATTAGATAGAGCACGAGCAAAACTGCTGAAGATTTAGGTAAGAGTTGTCCAAATTATTTTTAAAGTTTGCCTGGAATCACTTTATCACTGTGCTTCGCATTTCACTGGGAAAGTTTGTCTGAGCCCAGGCATGATCTTAGGACTCAAGTTCTCCTCGCAAGTGGAAGTAAATACAATGGTCATTGTGGAGGGTAATGATCTTATATTTCTTACAGCAGCTCCTGTGGCTTGCTAGTTCTTGGGAGTAAGTCATACATCCTGACTTCTAGGCTGGAGAACATAATTTCAACATGTCAGTCATGAAAAATGACTGTCCTGTAAGGAATAAAGGTGTCTGCTATTTAATTGTGTAGGGGCCTTAAAAGAACTTAACTCTATAAATCACTTAGCTGGTAAAGTTAAGAATGTCCTTAGTGGCCACACAATTTGTATGTGATTATAACTATATTTTCAAATATGATGTATGATGTTGTGCTGAACTTATGGGCAAGCTCTGATGTTTTTATGAATAAACATTGAGGACAGAGTATACAAATGACTCTTTCTTTTCTCCCTGTTTGGAAAAGGATAGCCAACAGTGGATGACAAAAGCTGCATTGCAAAGGTGTTACATTCCCTAAAATCAGACCAAGAGGAAACAAAGCAACCTCTCTATAAAGCTGGGAGTCTCTTCCAGGACAAATTGGGAAAGAAGGGTGCACAGAGACACACTGCACTTGGGACATGTGATATGGAACTAACAGGACCCAGAGAGACAGCCTTATCTGTCAAGAAGATTTAAATGATATTGCATCTAAGTTATAGGACTGTGATATTCATATTTGGTAAATTAAGGCTTTTGTCTGCTCCATGATGTTAGTCTGAGTCAGGGCCGGCTCCAGGCATCAGCGCAGTAAGCAAGTGCCTGGTGCGGCTGACGGAAAGGGGCAGCACGTCCGTCTTTTCGGTGGCAATTCGGCAGGGGGTCCCTCAGTCCCTCTCGGAGGGAAGGCCCTGCCACCGAATTGCTGACGAAGAATGAAGCGGTGGCGATAGAGCTGCCGCCAAGGTGCCGCCAATCGCGCCTTTTTTTTTGGAGCCGGCCCTGGTCTGAGGTGTGTTTATATTAACTAATTTTTATTTTAATTCTGCTTTGATTTAAAATAATCTGAATTTGAATTGTTAAACTAGATGATATTCAGTGCTAGGTACTGCCGGAGGTCCTGGGTACAGGCCTCAGATAGGCTACACTCACACTTTGTGCAAGGGGAAGGCAAAGGTGCTGCTAAGAGTCATGTCTCCCCCAATGCTTGGGATGGTGGTGCAAGGCGGAGCAGTCACTGGGTGCTCTTGTTCCTGACAACAAGAACGGCTCCTTAGGGACCATTCTGGCTGCAAGGGATCAGTCCTTGTGGAAGTGCAAAGCTAAAGATTTCCCCTTACTGGGGGGAAAGATTTCTCCTTTCAAAGTGTAGTGCTTCGCATCACACTGGTGGAACAAAGTAACATGAGTAGGGGCTGAGGATGTGGCTCAGCATCTGTGATTCTCTCCTGCCTTGTCCCTGGGGTAGTTTCTCCCCTCTGGGCAAAAGGTGCATGTAAGCTGCTACCAAAAATGGTCTTAATTTTACAGTGAATTCTAGGGTGAAGCACTATCTGTGAGCACTATCCCCAACAAGAGCCACAAGGAAGATGGCATAAGCCAGTATGTAGATGGGGAAAGCTGTAAGGCTGAAAGAGTGGTGGGTTTGGAGAGATGACACATACTAAACTCCATTCCTATAAGTGACCTGATTTTCAAACTTTTCTAATTTGCAATGTATTTAATAAACTACCTGACTAGTTTAGGCCAAATCCAAAACTTTTAACAGTAAAGGCAAAGAGTGTAGAGAGGGTGACGTCTCGGTGCCTGTAGAAGAGAGAGTGGGAGGTTTTAAGTGCACATCTTGCAACTTTTCACCATCTGGATATAGAGTAGATCAGCAATACTGGCTGAATCTGTTTTCCCTTCAGTCTGCATGTAGAAAAGTGGACTCACCACTAGAGCACCTCCTTATAGGTGGACATGGCATAGCAGCTGCTCTCCTCTTTAGCACCTCCAGCTGATGGCCACTCTGGAGTGATCTCTCTTCCCATAACTCAGCCCTAGGTTATAAAACTAGAAGGGACCACTGATCGTCCTGTTTAACACAGGCCGTAGGACTTCCCTGAATTAATTCCAGATTGAACTAGAGTGTAGCTATTATTAAAATATTCAATATTGATTTTGAAGTGTCCAGTGATGGAGAATCCATCACAGTCCTGGTAAATTGTTCCAACTGTTAATTACCATTGAATGTTAAAAATTTGCACCTTATTTCTAGTCTAGATTTCTACAACTTCAATTTCCAAACATTGGATCTTGTTACACCATTGTCTGATAGATTGAACAGCCCTCTATTATCAAATTTATGTTCCTCATGTAGGTACTTACAGACTATGATCAAGTCACCCCTTAATCTGGTCTTTGATAATTAAATAGATTGAGCTCCTTGAATCTTTTAGTATAAAGCATATTTTCAACCCCTTTATCATTCTTATAGCTCTTCTCTGAACCATCTCCAATTTTTCAACATCCTTCCTGAATAGTGGACATCAGCATGGGACACAGTATTCCGCTAGTGCTTGCACCAGTGCTAGATAAAGACATAATAGAGCCTTTCTACTTCCTTCTTGATTGTCACCTGTTTATACATCCAAGGCTCATACCAGTCCTTTTGGCTACAGAATTGCATTGGCAGCTCATAATCAGACCATTATACACCAGGATTTTTAAGTCTTTTTTGCAGAATCACTGCTTCCGAGGATAGTGTCTCTTTTTTAAGTACAGCCTGCCTAATTTGTTCTTAGACGTATGATATTACATTTGGCTGAATTGAAACATATTGTTTGTCTGTGCCCAGTTTAGCAAGCAATCTAGATTGCTCTGTATTATGGACATGACAACACAAATATGAAGGAAGTGGTACATAATGAGGTGGACTTTAAACCTGATGGATTTCATAAAAGTGTTCAATAGCAAAGAGCCAAGAACCAATCCCTGCAGGACCCTACTTACAATCATATTTTGAGGCCTATCAGATAGCCCATTTTTAATCCATTTCATATGGGCCACATAGATTTTGTATGGTTCTAGTTTATTAATTGAAAATGTCATGCAATATAAAGTTAAATGCCTCACAGATATATACCCAAATAGCCCAAGAGAACCTGCTTCCATACAGAAAAAAACAAACAAACAAACAAACAAAAAACACTGACCCCACGCTCCTAGCCCCCATCCCTACCTAGAACCAATATGGAGTATCAAACAATTATAACCGATACCTGATGGGGACCACATCCCAAAAGAAATTTTCTGAACACCTTCTTCTGGCCTTAAAACAATCCCTGAACTTTGCCAAGTTCCCCACAGACCAGGACAGACCAAACTCAAAGAGGCACCAGACCCTGTCAGAACAACAGATGCAAAACCTACAGACATATCTCCACTGCTGCAATGATCAATGCCCTTCCCAATACACCTTTCAAGATCCATGGGCCCTACACATGCCTATCATAATATGTGTTGTACCTTGTCCAATGCATCAAATGCCTCAACAACTATGTGGGTGAATCCAATCACTAAACTCTTGAATGAACTCACACAGAAAAATTATAAAAAAGGACAAAAACCCTGTATTAACCATGGGCAAACACTTTTCACCAAATGATTGCTCCATATCTGACCTATCATTCCTCGTCCTCAAAGGAAACCTGCACAACAGCTTCAAAAGATGAGTCTGGGAATTTAAATTCATAATTCTGCTGGACACAAAGAAGGACTTAACAGAGACACAGGTTTTATGGCCCATTACGACAACTTGTAACATGTTCTGCTGCCTACTAACCCTCCATTGTCCTATGATTCTATCTAGTTTCAGAGATAATTCTTCAGTGTTCACATTATTGAAATTACATACCATATACTCTGTTTTTCCTCTGCTTAGTCTGACCCCATGACTCTCTAACACATTTCTCCATTTCTCAAGATCCTCTTCTAAACTATCTTTCTTCTCACTGCTTAGCATGATGTCATCTGCTAACGCACCAAGGTGCCTCCTTCTGTATGTTCCCTCTGAGGGTATGCAGAATGAGACAAGAAAGGGCTTAGTGCTGATTTCTGATGCACTCCCACACTTACCAATCATTTGTCTGTTTCACCACTAGACGTTCAGACGATTGACTTTGCACCTAAATACATGGTGTGAACAAGCCACATAAAAAATACTGGTACCGTTTTCTCCATTATATACCACCAGATGACTTCTTTTGGAACTTGGTCAAAGGTCTTTTCTAGATCAGTGAACACCATGTGAATATTTTCTCCTTTCTCTCTAAATCATAGTGACAAAATATCATAATCAAAATAATTATTCTAATGCTGCTTGAATTTTAGAACAATTAAGAACATCTCAAATATATTCATGCCCTTTGTCCAGAAGCATACACTTTCCACACAACATACATTTTGTAATCATTTTTTTCTCCCACACCCACATGAAATGAAAGTTATATTATAGTTTAGACATGCCAGTTTTAATCTGGGTGCTCAATGCTTGCATACCCAAGCAGTTGAAAGCAACCCAGAAGAATGTAATAATTCTTTTTAGAATAATTGACGGGTTGCCATAGGGAATTTGTTTCTGTCATTTGAGGATATATGGAAAATAGCTGCAACCTGTTATGGCTTTCAGTTCAATGCAAGCCACACAGATCAGGATGATTAGGCATTTACCATTAACTGAAAATAGTTATGTACATATTCAGGACAACCAGTACAAAATTTATAAATTATTAACATGGCAGTTGGAATGGTGCAGAAAGAGAAAATAAATCTGCTTCAAAATATCTTGCTGAATGCTTCTTGTAGAATTTTTGTCCCTACCATTCTGAGAAAAATAAATAACATAATCAGTAGGGGTCTTTTCACCAATGAATCCATTTCTAGATTGTTATGGTATTGTAGAAATATATGGAATATATTAGTCTTTTAGTCTGAATCCAGAGGTCACAAATCCCTCACCAATGTAATTACTCACTAACTGGAAAGTTCTAATTCCACAGCTGCACCCGTCTGGCCAAAATGCCCCGCCAACGACTGAAAGAAGTGTCTGTCACGGCGTGAGACGGCTGCAGCTTCAGCATTAAAGGAGTTTGTTATGTGGCTCTTTGAGAAAGGATAAGAATTAAAGGGAAAATATATTGAAAGTCTGAGGCTAAGAGAAGCAATGTCTGAAACAGAAATATGCTATAGACACCACAAATGATATCTCCCCCCCTCATATACTACTCTGTTTATAGCTTGGTAAGAGATAGTGAATCTGTGGCATGGAAATGAAACTGGCAGTCCTGTAGAGTCAGAGAGATTCTAAAGAGAAAGAGAAAATGTGATCAACTTAAAATATAAGTGCTAGTAAGATTTATCCACAGTTTGGGATATTATGTTGGCAGTAGCCAGTGGAAGAATAAATTCAAGCATGTTAACTGGGATGAATATTTCCCCCTTCAACTGGAATGCAGGAAAATCCTTTACCACAGGGAATGAAAGGGAGGACATGCCTTACAAAAAGGATGGGAAAGTTTCTGCGGATTTCACTGGGAACTGGAGAGTGGAAATAAGGAATTTCATACATCTCATGAGTACTGAATAGAAATATCATTATGTAATATAATGTCCAATCTCTAAACCCAGCTGTTTAAATAAGGCTTATAATAGAACAGCAGTAAACTATTTCCCAGCATGGTAAATTTAAGTGAACAAAGCATCCCAGTTCCAGTTAGGTTGTCTGGTAGGTTCTCTATTTGTTATTAACTTTAAGAAGTGCCATAGACTCCTTATGCATTGAACTGTTGGATGAGTAAGGATCCCCTACAGAGGAAGGATGGTCTAGTGGCTAGAGAGCCACAATGTAACTCAGGCAGTGTAGGTTCAATTCCGTCTCACCGCAGTTCCCCATTTGTAAAATAGGGATAACGCTTCCCTACCTCACTGGTGTCTTGAGATGATAAAAATCGATTGATATTCAGGGTATATACAGAGAAACCTGCTGTAAATATGGTTACAGCTAAACTAATTTTGGCCAATTTCTGTGGATGAGGTGGAACCACGTTAAAATGTGCTTTCCCCTAGGAACCTAGCTCAGCCACACCTGCTTATCTAAACCATGTAAAATGTAACTGAAATGTTGTTTAAATATGGCTCTCTAATCCAGTTAAGGGCCCCATGCAGGTGGGGGAAGGAGGGTCTAAACAAATTGAGGAAGTTATACCCAATGAAAACGACAAGGAATCCAGTGCGCCACCGGACTCCTTGTTGTTTTTGTGAATGCAGACTAACATGGCTACCCCCTGATACTTGATACCCAATGAGGGATTTAAATATTTCTAAGCACAGGAGGCAATAGAAGTGGTGATGAAATACACAGAGGGTAACAACAATTAGAGCAGCATTGCTGTGTCATGATTCCTGCTTCTGATTTTGAATGTGATTTATTTTGGTGACTGTGAAGTAAGCTGAGGCCAGAAAAAACAGACTAACAGAGGGGAAGGATGTTTAACTTCCATACAAATTTTTGAAGATATAGAAAGAAAAAGAAGAAAAGTGGGAAGCCCCCAAAACAGCCCTGTCAGTCTGATGGCCTCAGAGAGACTATTTTGTATAGGTTCTTCTACTGCCCTAATCATGGAATCTGAGTGCCTTGCAGTAGTGCAAAGTAACATGACTAACATGTGTCATGAGTGGTATGCTCTCCCCTCCCCTATTTTGTCTCTTCCCACATCCCCATATCATGTTATTTCTTCCTCCCCATCACAATGCTAGAATAAAACCAGGCACCAATGTCTGACATAGCCATCATTCAGGTTTCAGAGTAGCAGCCGTGTTAGTCTGTATCCGCAAAAAGAACAGGAGTACTTGTGGCACCCTAGAGACTAACAAATTTATAAGCTTTTGTGGACTACAGCCCACTTCTTCGGATGCATATAGAGTGAAACATATATTGGGGAGATATATATACACACACATACAGAGAGCATGAACAGGTGGGAGTTGTCTTACCAACTCTGAGAGGCCAATTAAGTAAGAGAAAAAAAAACTTTTGAAGTGATAATCAAGATAGCCCAGTACAGACACTTTGATAAGAAGTGTGAGAATACTTACAAGGGGAGATAGATTCAATGTTTGTAATGGCTCAGCCATTCCCAGTCCTTATTCAATCCTGAGTTGATTGTATCTAGTTTGCATATCAATTCCAGCTCAGCAGTCTCTCCTTGGAGTCTGTTTTTGAAGTTTTTCTGTTGTTTGATAGCCACCCGCAGGTCTGTCATTGAATGGCCAGACAGGTTAAAGTGTTCTCCCACTGGTTTTTGAGTATTATGATTCCTGATGTCAGATTTGTGTCCATTGTGTATCCCTGCTAATGATACTAAAATTCTCTTCCAACTTCCAATACAATACACTACACTGCTGTTGACTGTCACTGATCATATCAGCACTTTCAATCTTTTATGAAACATTACTCCTCCTCTTATGAGGCACTCAGCATGAGATGTTTGGGTTCATTTCCTTAGAACTTTGTTGAAACATACCAGGCTGCTTTGATTACAATATACACATAACTCAAGGATCAAAAAGTAGGAAAGACAACAGCAATAATGACACATTCCATGTCTTTATCTTGATTTTAGGTGAAAAGGCACTGAAGTAAGCCATGCACTCACCATGGGCTTGGTCCCTCCCTGACTCTCTTTTCACTTGTTATAAGGAAGGAATGGAAGTGCGTGAAAGCCATTGATGAGCCATTAATTATATTTAGCACAATGAGAATGAGCATTATTCCATTAGCCTGATTTCTGTTGCCAACGCTTTCTAACCTGCTCTTTGTAAGCCAGATATCGTGCAAGAAAATGTCCATCTCAGATCGAGTTACCAAATTATTAGTCCATGAGGAGCCAACATGCTGAAATCTCTAATTAGACAAGGTGGTCTCTGAGGCAGAGCCAGGGGACACTGTACCCTACAAAAGAGTCTAACCCTACAAAAGGAAAGTTGTTGTGAGAGTGCCTCCCCCCTGCACCACCTGAAGTTGTATCTTGCTCTCTTCTCTGGACTGGCCATCCCGGGGGAAATGAAAGACCCTAACTCTGAAGCCCACAACCAAGAGAGAGGAGAGACTGACCACCTTCCCACACGTGAAACAAGATGATATTATTTGCAACATCAGAACTAATTTGCAACTAAGACTAATCACAAGAGTTAGAGACTCTAAGAAAACATGAGTGTGCTTTTGTATTTTATTCAGAGCAGTCTGAATTCACCGTTCCATTAGAAATGTATTTGTGTGTGTCACTAATCATTTCTCCAGCTACACACTAACCCCACCTCCTCCCAAAATCAGTTATCTAATTAGTAAAAGATTAGTTTGGATTAATAGTGTGTTATTACAAAGCTGCTATAACAGCCTGATTTCTGCATCTTTGTAAGAGTTTCAGAATGATGCAGACATTAAATTAATGTGGGAAGGTGAATAAGCTAAGTAAACAGAGTCTAACAGAAATTGTAAGGTGGAACAAAATGCGAAGCTTTAAAACTATTAAGAAGTCATTCTAAGTGTTGTACTTCCTTAAAACAAAGGGAAGAGTCAACTGCAGACTCTAACCTAAATTAGATTAAAAGAAATATGTTCTTCCTTAACTTTCCTATAAAGTATTAAAGTAATTCTTGTGTTAACCTTATACATTGATTTAACTACCTATTGTAGTAACTGGTGAGCCAGATACATTGAACCTTTGATCTACTGATTCAATTTCAAATGTGCTGTTAATCTGATCATTGCATTGTGTTATATTTGATTAGTTTAGAGAAATCAGAAGTAAATTAGTGTCATATTTGCTTTGCTTTATATTTGTTTGCTTATTCTTTTAATAAATCCATAAAAGCACACTATACTGGTTTCTCAAAAATTCAGTGTGGGAAAACAACCTAATTAGAGGAAAAGGTAAATACATTGAATAGCTGCTGGACTTGTTTTTTAATTATTTGATTAAAATCCTTTTTCCCCCGATATACAGCAGTAGCTCCATCCCTCTTGTTAATTATAATCTTCCAGCCATTCTTGCTCATTACAGTCATAGACAGCAGGAGGGAGTACTTCACTGGATTGAAAGCCAAATGTTACACTGTGTGCAATGTAAGATAAAATTCTGCCATTTTTTATTCAAGTGATGTCCATAAGTTTTCAAAAACATTTGAATAAGACCATAAGACCAGCCATAGTAAATCAGGCCAATGGTCCATCTAGCCCAGTACCCTGTCTCCCAACAGTGGCCCATGCCAGATGCTTTGAAGGGCATGAACAGAACAGGGCAATTATCAAGTGATCCATCCCTTGTCATCCAGTCCCAGCATCTGGCAGTCAGAGGTTTAGGGACACTCAAAGTATGGGATTGCATCCCTGATCATCTTGGCTAATAGCTATTGATGGACCTATCCTCCATGAACTTATCTAATTCTGTTTTGAATCCAGTTATAGTTTTGGCCTTCACAACATCCTCTGGAAACAAGTTCCACAGATTGATTGTGTGTTGTGTGAAGAAGTACTTCCTTTTAGTTGTTTTAATGAATAGGTTGTTGACTATTAATTTCATTGAGTGACCCCTGGTTCTTGTCTTACATGAAAGGTGTAAATAACACTTCCTTATTCACTTTTTCCACACCATTCATGATTTTATAGATCTCTATCATACCCCCCCGCTTTAGTCATTTCTTTTCCAAGTTGAATAGTCTCGGTCTTTTAAAATCTCTCCTCATGTGGAAGCTGTTCCATACCCTTAATCACTTTTCTTGCCTTTCTCTGTACATTTTCCAATTCTACTATATCTTTTCTGAGATGGGGCAACCAGAACAGCAGACAGTATTCAAAATGTAGGCATACTATGGATTTATATAGTGGCATTATGGTATTTTCTCTTATCTTCACCAGGATACTCCATGTACCTTCCTCACAGCTTGAATGAAATTGTGTGTATGTGTGTGTGTGTGTGTGTGTGTGTGTGTTCGTGGGCAGGGTGTGTAATCTTCAGAAGAATCCATTTCCAGTGTTCACTGGACTATGAAAGAGAGGAGCAAGGAACCTAAGATGACAAAGCAACCAAGCATTTTGGACTTTTTGGAAGATCCTGACCAGAGGGGTGGTCAGCCATATTGCTAGAAGATATATTGGTAGGAAACTGCCTTGAACAAAGGCTTATAACCATTTCTAAATCTACCCTTTATAGTTGAACTTACTTAAAATCCTATATTCTTTTGTTAATAAACTCATTTTACTTGTAATCTAACCCATGCCAGTGCTGTGTTTGACTTAAAATGATTGCTAACTCCAGTTAAAGTGATAAGCTGTGCATTTTGTCTCTGTAGAGGCATAAAGAAACCTTATAATGCCACTATATCTCATAGACTCATAGACTCATAGACATTAAGGTCAGAAGGGACCATTATGATCATCTGGTCTGACCCCCTGCATGCTGCAGGCCGCAAGACCCTTCCCTGTACTCTACCGTTGAAGTCCCCAGTCCTGTGTTTTAGTGACTTCAATCGGCTGAGACCCTCCTGCTAGTGATCCCTGCCCCATGCTGCGGAGGAAGGCGAAAAACCTCCAGAGGCTCGGCCAATCTACCCTGGAGGAAAATTCCTTCCCGACCCCAAATATGGCGATCAGTAATACCCCGAGCATATAGGCAAGAGTCTCTAGCCTGACCCTTGTTGGCCATTATGTTGTTCATGTACCATTGCTTGGTTTTCCTTGACTACTATGTTTTATCATTAAACCATTCCCTCCATAAACTTATCCAACTTAATCTTAAAACCAGACAGGTCCGTCGCCCCCACCGTTTCCCTCGGAAGGCCGTTCCAATATTTCACCCCTCTGATGGTCAGAAACCTTCGTCTAATTTCTAGCCTAAACTTCCCCCCGGCCAGTTTGTATCCATTCGTTCTCGTGTCCACATTAGTACTAAACTGGAATAATTCCTCTCCCTCCCTTGTATTAACCCCTCTGATATATTTAAAGATAGCAATCATATCCCCCCTCAGCCTTCGCTTTGTCAGACTAAACAACCCAAGCTCCTCTAATCTCTTTTCATACGACAGGTTTTCCATTCCTCTGATCATCTTAGTCGCCCTTCTCTGCACCCGTTCCAGTTTGAGTTCATCTTTTTTAAACATTGGAGACCAGAACTGCACACAGTACTCCAAATGAGGTCTCACCAGTGCCTTATACAACGGAAGCAGGACCTCCCTATCTCTACTAGATATACCTCGCCTAATACATCCCAAGACCGCATTGGCTTTTTTCACCGCCACGTCACATTGCCGACTCATAGTCATCCTGCGGTCCACAAGGACCCCTAGGTCCTTCTCCTCTTCCGTTACTTCTAACTTCTATATAGTCCTGGAAAGGGATGGATATTTCCCAGCACACCATTTTAGGAAAACTCAAGACTGCGAGTGTGTTGGGATCACCTCTGTATAAGGTAACTGGGTGACAGAGACTAGAGTGGGGTTGTTGTGTTGGAGACTGGCTGCTGGAATCAGAGTTGCTGAGTCAGACCTTCTTAACACACAGACACTTAGTGTGTGCTTTTATTCTGGCTGGCCCAGCAAAGCATTTTCAGACACTTAGGATTACAGGACAAGTCGTGATAACCCTTCACTAATATGGATTGCACCTCAGAGTGTGACACCACTGTATATGAGATCACCATACATTTCCTTACATTTAGGATTAGATATATGTAGAACTTTGGCAATGATTGGCAAATGTTGACACTTAAATAATTGTTCCATTTTTTACGAAAATGGGATATTTACAGGAATACTCCTACCAAATCAGAAAACACATTGTTGCACTGACTGTTGTGGTTTTTTTTATTTCTGACATTTTTCCTTAGAAACTCAGCCATCAGTGATTTTTTTTCTCTAAAATCTCCAGAGTACAAGAAATAGGATAAAAATCCAAACAAATATAGTTATAACCACATAGAATCCAGATCAGCAAGACTCCTTGTTATTTGTAAACCAAAGATAATGATACAATAGTATAATCATCAAATTAGTGAAGCTGAAAGAGTAGTTAATTTTATGGTAACCTATGGACAAGCAGCCAAACAATTCATACCTTTCTGCAGCACGCTGATTTAGCTTTGAGCCTAAAAATGGGGAAAGGGTGTTATTTTTAACACTGATTGTTAGCCTGGCATCAGCATTTCTGTCACCTCCACTACAATTACCACTACCACAAGTAAAGAAAGACACCTGCCACACACACCTAGGAAAAAATGGCTCTGCTCCAGGTAAAACATTTCCTGCAAATGGATACAGCTGATAGCATTCAAAACCAGCTGGAATGTCTGGTTACTGCTTGGGTCATCAGATATTGTGGACTATAATAGCAATGTAACACACGCAGTGAAGACCTGATTCTGCAACACTTGTGTTGAGTACTACTTTTTATTCACATCAGTAAGATGAATAGCACTATTTGTGTAAGAGCAAATGAACACGAGTAAGGGTTATAAAATTGAGCAACGGATGAGTCTAACCAATGTCCATTGCTTTATCCATTAGCTTTATTTATCCATCAGTAGAACTGGTTGGGAATTTTACATTAACATTTTTCTCTACGGAAAATGTGGCTTATTGAAATTTTCTGGAGGAAAATGTTGGTTTTGTATAATTCTTTCAAAATGCTGCAGGGAAAATTGAAACTAAACATTTTGTTACAAGTCAAGTTGACCCAAATCAAAATATTTCAGTTGAGATCAGTTCAAATTAATCTGGGCATCTGATTGAGCAGCTGCAGCCCCTCATAGGAATGATGGTTTGTGTGCCTCATACACTTACTCTGCCCAGCTGGACTACATCTCCCAGGATGCACCAAAGAAATTCAGCCACAGAGAGAAACTGTGGTTTATCATGGAAGACATAGTCTGGCCAAGTAGTTTGATCTATAGTGGCTGCATGAGATATCTGAACTGCAACTTCCATAAGGCATTGTAATGATTTAAATGGATGCCGAGTAATCTCAATCCAATCCAAAATGAAATGTTTCCTCATTTCCAATTATTTTTGTATCTTTTTGTTCTCTCTCTCTCTTTTTTTTTTTTTTTAGACTTGCCACATTGGGAAAAGAAAACAAATCACAAATATATTGAATTTCTTGCAGAACTGGGATTTCATTTTTCAATTAGCTCTAGTAATCTGTGATGTTCCTGACAGGGATGATAAAGTGAGCAATATTATATATACAACATAAGGATTTACCTTCTTTTTAACCACTCAATGAAGGGCCATGAGAAAATTTGTCATAAGTCAGAAAGCAAGCTCTTTTACTTCAGCATCTCATTCTTGATATAAAAGCTAGTATAAAGTCTACCTACTATGGTATATATTCAACTGCTATGTAAATTTGGCAAAATCTGATTAAATGTCACTCACCTGAAGTAGCAAAAAATGACTGTATTATGACAGTATGAGGTAATGTTCCAAAGTGGGGAGAATTATTTGTATCAGAACAGTTGGGAGAAAAGAAAATTCACACACACACTAAAAGGTTTCATTAAAACAAGTTTAATTCAATTTATATGGTCATATGGGATATGTCTACACTGCAATTAGATACCCACAGCTGGCCTGTGACAGCTGAGGCTGGCTCATGCCAAGGGGCTGTTTAATTGTTTTGTAGACATTCAGGCTCAAGCTTGGAGCCCAAGCCCTAGGACCCTCCCCCTTCACAGGGTCCCAGAGCTTGGGCTCTAGCCCAAGCCCAAATGTCTACACTGCAATTAAACAGCTCCTTAGCCCACACCCTGCAAACAAGAGCCAGCTGATCCAGGCTGGAGAAAGGTTTTTAATTTTAGTATAGACATACCCATGGTCTCCAGCGGTTGCTTAAAAAGCCTTCCACCAATGAGCCCCCCATGCAGGGGGTAGCTATAATCACCACAAGCAGGCGGTCCCCTGAGCACAAGGTTTGTTGAAGTCTAGCAAAGGGAAGCCCCTGTCTTCACTCCACTCCACACCTGGCAACAGAACAAGTTGGTTTCCTAAGAAGGTAGGGCTTCAGTTACACTTTCTAGACATTCCAAGAAGCATCATGCCTCGCTGAGGAATAATGCTTCCAAAAGTTCCCAGTGTGTCAATGCAGCTCCACATTGTGCACTACTTTAGATAGTACCTTACTGGCACCCTATGACCCAAAATAGACATGAAAGGTCAACTAAGATGTGCTTAAAGAATGAGTTTGTTTTAAATGAAAATCTCAGATGAGTCTTAAAATATTTGTTAACTTTTATTGGTAAATGACTTAAGAGTGACAAACATTTTAAGTATTTTTAGTCAAAATTAAAGTGCCTACATAAGCCTAGACTCCTTCAAGGACCTTAAAGTGCTGTAAGGATGGATAACCAGTTAGAAGGATGGTCAATGTTTTACTTTATTATTATTTTTAAAAATTGCACGATTTTATGTATTTTACCTATTTTTTTTCTTATAAGAAAAAGAGTTCAAACACTACATTTTCAGGCTTAAACCATTTACATTGTCATACAGTGAAATAGTAGAATAGCTCCTAGAAATGTTTTATTTAAAATAGGTGATTTTTTTTTTAATCATATAGGATGTGTTAGACCATAACCCATTTTCTTTGTTATTCTCAGAGCAGGCTGTTGACTGAGGAAGATTCCAATATATGTTGAAATTGAAGGGCAAATTTTGTATGGACAATTTCTCCACTTTATGCTAGCTCACCTGTATGTGCACTGAAAACCCAGTCTGTGCAAATGTAGCTCTAGCTACTTGATTTACATTCATAAATACAAGTTGTGTGTACAAACCCAAGCCCAGACTAACCACTGTGCATTTGTTGCAATTGCACAGGGCTCCCATCTCAGCCCCCTCTTCCCCCACCCTCCACCCACTGAGGAAAAAGAAGACAAATCAAACTGAGTGTCCTTAGATCACAATGACATGCATTCAAATTTGGCCTGGCCCACTCTCTGTCATGACAGAGGAGCAACAGGGTCAAACCTGAATGGTGTGGGGCAGTGTAAATGTGGGATGTCTGGGACTGGGAGGAGCTACCCTAGCCTGGGATGGGTGTGGATCGCTGAGCAAGGTGAGTAGTCAGGAAGGTGGCAGTGGATAAGGAACTGGGAACAAGTTGTTGGTGGGTTATGAAGTGAGCGGGGAGAGATGTTTGTCAGGGCTTCTGGGATGCGTATGGGGCAGTCTCCATAGTGCACAGAGCCCCAGAATTCTTTAAATAGGGCTTGTGTGAATCTCTACCTAATACCCAAATTAGGGCCAGATTTGCCTGCACATCGGACTGTGAAATGTTTGAACCTGGACAAACCTATAAGCCAAACAGGTACAAGTTATGATTTATTAATGAAATTCCAAATCAGACAAGTTTTATGTTTTGTTACAAAAGGCTTCCAGATCTCTTGAAAATACATTGTTGGAGTCTGGTGACATGATGATTGATGATGCACTATAAAGTGCATACATACACCCCAAAAGAAAAGTCCTTCAAACAATTATATCTTATGATTAAATTTGAGAAAGAAGGCCAAGCCACAATTTCAGACCCAGACCCTGATTTAGAAAGCCTATTATTTGAAGATGTTCAGATCTGGAGTTTTAGATATAATAAGGCTCATTTGTAAAATTTGTAACTGAATCCAAATTTTGCTTTTAATATTCCTAAAGTTTGCATATGCTGGGATCTGTGGTTCAGACCATGACCCATCTCTACCTTAAAAAAAAAAATAGGTGAGGGAACAGATGCTCAAAGGAAAAGAACAAGCCACAGGACATTGAAGCTCTCTTTAAAAGAGACAAAGGAAGCATCTTTGTGGTTTTGGATTCCCATTGAGTATGCCAGCTTTCAGGCAGTTTGGACAATGTGAGAATGTCCATTCGTGTTTAAGAAAGAAGTTTTGTTCTCAAAAATAGAATTAAGGTACAAGGTCTCAAAAGAAAATACCTTGGGGAATTTTTATTGATATTTTTATTGGCAAGCAGATTAGAACAAAAAGGGGGGTTGCAAAGCCTCTAGGCATTTCCAGTGGTGGCACAGCCCTTCAGTGGTTTCAAAACAGAATTACAAACTGATCAGTCAACCACACCCCTCATTTGGAAATGGAAGTACACAATCAGACAGCAGCAGAGCCAAAAAAAAAAAAAAAAAAAAAAAGCACAGTACTGTTAAATGTAACCTATTAAAAATAAAAGGGAAAGCAATTTTTTTGTTCTGCATACTAAAGTTTCAAGGTCATATTAAGTCAATGTTCAGTTGTAAACATTTGAAAGAAGAACCATAATGTTTTGTTCAGAGTTACGAACAACCTCTGTTCCTGAGGTGTTCATAACTCTAAGGTTCTACTGGAGCTGTAAGAGGTACCCCTAGCTCTGTGTTATTTCAGGGCCAATAGTGGGTTTCGATGTATTAAATAATTACTCTCAAGTATGCATAAATGAAGGCTGTAATTCCATTTTTTTGTGGATGAACACTCTCTAGCATCTCCAACTTTTGTTTTATGATGTTTGAAGAACCCTTTGATGGTCCTGGATGTTCACTGTATATGCTTTATAGTTATATGCTATACAGTTGGGATCACCTTATTCCTTAGATAATAAGAACACACTAAAATGGTAGTGTATTCAGTGAGAATTAGATTTAAATATTGAAACTCTCAAGCCATCAAATTTTATTTGAAATGATGATGATGATGATGATGATGATGAGTAAAGTAACAAAAGGATCACTCCAGTATAAGAGAGATTTTCTGATGGGCCACATAGAATCTTCTATACCGACACCTCCTGCTTCCTGCAAAGGTGACATGACTTGGGCTTCCTTACATTACCCTATAACCAGCTACTGCATTGGCTTTTTGGGGTTGTGGACAGCTGGTGCAATTCAACCTAGGCCTACAGTGGTGACTTGGCATGGGTCCATGCATGTGGTTGTGCCAGAACCCCCTCCCCCATCCACATCTGAACCCCATATGCATGAGTTTCAAGGTATGTACTGGGTAAGAACTCTAGTATTTCTGAGGGGTATAGCTAAGAACATGCTTTGGGCTGTGGCATGGCTCCATACTTGTACCATTTTGGAGTAAGGGGTGCATACAGTTTCCTAAGTTCAGTAGTCCTCCAGCCCTGTTCCCACAATGCACTGATCCTTTCCTGCTTGACACTTACCCAAATCTATAAAAGGTTCCAGTCTTCCCTGTTCTCATCAGTACTAGCAAGCTCTGCTGATCCCTTCTGAACAATTATGCACACTTTTCACCAACACTTGAACATGGATCCTGCTCTGAGAGCTGCTGCCTGGTCACCCAGGTGCTCAATGTGTGGTAGAGTTCACTGTTATCCACTTCTCCCACAGCAACAGAAACTTACATTTGTAGTGGGAGATTTTGGATAAGCTGGCTCAGGTGGACGTTATCCATTCCCGACACTGGGCCAGAGTATGGGGAAAGTACTTGAGACTCTAGTACTGGAAGGTAAAAAAGACTCCAGAAGTCACTCCAGGAGGGGTCCTCCAACATGACCATTCTTTGAGAAGTGAGGCACGGTGCTCTCCATGGTTTCCAGTATTAAGCCCGAGTTGACGCATGACCTCCTATTCAACCCTGCTAACCTTATGATCTGATGGGATGACAATAAGGGCCAGGGCATGGAAGCAGCAGACACCAAGGAGGAGGAAGCCCTGGAAGACCAGGAGGAAGAGAAGAATGTTATCCTTCATCTCTACGCAGAAAAGCTGGCTCAGCAAGCCCCTCTGGGCAAGCTATCGGGGTCCCTGAGATTCAACTGGAATTTGAGGATGCTAAATCAAAACCCCACCCTCCATGGCAACATCCCCTCCTTTTTATCTGAGGCTGTATGCAGGACTGGAAAGCCCTCCCCCCCGACTGGCCCCCATCACAATGTCAATTAAGTAAGCAGGTATGAATTTCAATTCAGAAGAGAAGGTGTTGCATAGTGACAAAAAAAACACAGTCCCTTTTCACAGCAAAAATGCTCTTTAAAAATCAATATGAAAAAGCAGGTAGTGAAAAAATGTAAGAGAATAATATGCCAAATTGCTTTAATATCAGGAAGAAATGCATGTGGCATTTCAAGCCAGTTACAACTCATATTTCTATGGAATAGCAGAAGAGTGAGAATTACAGACCCCAGTCTTCAGAGAACACAAAGCTATGTTCCTAATCTATTTCAGATAGCATATGTCCAAGCCACAAAGTAGTCAAAGGTAGTAAAATAAATCTGAATATAGTTTCAATCGTGAAGGAAAGATGCATTGAATATCTTTGATTTCTTTATTTTCAGCTTTGAAAAAAAAATTAATAGCAACGAAGACAAAATATTTTCCTACAGACTGATTGTCAGATTGTAATTCCCCAGCTGCTACTTATGACACTGTCTAGCTGTACACAAATAACTTCTTAGCTATGGAATTACTTGTCTCTTGTTCAGTTTTTCAGGCATGCTCCTTGTCAGGGAGTTAAAATTCTCCCTTCACCCCCCCCCCCCCCCCCCCCCCCCCAACCACTCCTGTGTGGGAGTAATCAATGTGTCTATAAAAATTAAGATCAGCAAAACATACAAAAGCTTGCAATTGTATTTTAAAAGCCACTTGGTTAAAATATTGATGATGGCTTAGAATAATATACCTCTTGTGGTGAATTTTTATTGTCAAGCCTTATCCTTCACTAGGTTAATCCATGTAGAACTGTAGAGTAATTCAGCAGCATTGGAAAACAAAACAAAACAAAATCTTATCTTCATTTCAACATTTTTAGAAAGGTTTATTTCTTATTTTTGTTGTTATTTTTCTCTAAAAAGCTTTAAGAACAACCTGTATGTGTGTGTCAGACATTAGAAAGTGTTATTGAGAAGGGCAAAGAAGATGCCTCTTTACTAAACTAGAATTTAGAAGAGGGCAAATGGGCAGCACCTTGAGGTTTTGATTCAGGAATATTGAACATTTCATTTTAATTGAAAATGTGTACAATTTGGCCTACTTCTATTTAATTTCTTGGCTGAACCAGTGGAGTTCTGGACTGATCAGCACAGCTTGACATGAACTGACTTCATAGGACAGCAGAGGCAATTTGCAGGTTAAAAACTCACTGAAATGACTGATATTTTGTTAGCCTTGTAACATTACCACAAGAGGCTAAATCCTTAACCACACTTAATAAAAGTCAAGTTTCTGCATCCTTTAGATAAGACTTAAGCCACAGTTGGTTTTGCTTAATATGTTGAACTGAAGTCAGACCAATGTTTTGATGATAAGAACAGACATTAGCCAAAGGGACGCTGAACTCATGAAAGAGAGGTATAGCCCAAGCTGTCCATTTGAAAAGTGGCACACTTAATGAGTCAGCAGTGCAAATGTTTATGATATTGACAGCATCTGTTAGAGATGTGTATATAATGCTCATCTGTTTACTTCAGTGGAGTATTTTAGCTCTTTCTCCATTTCTAAAAATTAAATCAGAATCTATTTTTGCATCCTGTATTACAGAATATATTAATTGTAAGTATGGACACAATACAGGTATACTGGGCAGAGGAACCGCTATCCCTATCAGTATGAGAATTAACCCTCAACCTTTGTCCAAATCCTGAACTCAACCTTTGCTTTTTCATGTCTGAAATTGTTTACTTTTAATGTAACATTTATTCCATTTCCCTTTGCCTGTATGCTTTCCTGTTCCTTCTGTGGCTGAAACTGACCATTCCAAACTAATGTGAAAGGCTATTATCATGGTGTGTCAGACCCATCCAAAGCCAGAAGCAACCTTATTAAAATACAGCAACAGTATTCTAATGTGACTTTCAAAATGGCTAGGACAAAAGAGCAATCTCCATCATCCTCCACATTTCAAGTCTCTCAGGGGTAGATTGTGACCCCCTCACAATGATGAGCAGTTACTCACACAAATTAGATATTTAAACCCATCCATTCAAATTAGGGTTTTAAAACAGTAAGTGCAAGATCGAACACCTATACACATTGGTAAGCTGTACCTCGCATGGGTAATATCAGTCACCTTTTGACTGAACAACAAGCACAATACAGACAAATCTGCATGTGAAGTTACATACACCTGCATGTACCAAGCAGCATCTATTCCAATGAGTACATACTCTAGTATACACATCTTTTAATTTTTATGCAAGAGACACAAACAATGGAAAGAATCTCATGAAGTAATAATAAGAAGAGATCATTGCAGGACAGAAGATAAGAGAGACCATAGTCATAAATACCCGTGTTCCCATTCCTTGTCATGATTGTAGGAAATTGATCATGTGGAATGTGCCCACCTTAATAGATGATACTCATTCAATGCAACAAAGGGATGTGAAAAGTTTTCAAGATTCCCATCAACATACTGAGACAGATGTATTATTACTTATTATCAATACATCCGAGGCATCCCAGTCATCAACCCACACCCCGTTGTGCACTGTACAAACACATAATAGATGACAGTTCTTGCCTCAAAGAGCTTATATAGCATGGGATCAGGAAATAAATGTACTATCTGACACCATTCATCGATTCCAAGGCCAGAAGGGACTACTGTGATCATCTAATCTGACCACCTGTATAACACAGGCCATAGAACTTTCCCAAAATAATTCCTAGAGCAGATCTTTTAGAAAAATATCTAATCTTGATTTTAAAATGGTCAGTAACAGAGAATCCACCATGACCTGGGGTAAGTTGTTCCAATGGTTAATTGTTCTCATAGTTAAAATTTCCCCCCCATTATTTCCAGTCTGAATGTATCTAGCTTTAATGTCCAGCAATTGGATTGTGTTCTACCTTTCTCTGTTAGACTGAAGAGCCCATTATTAAATATTTGTTCCCCATGTATGTACTTATAAAGAGTAATCAAGTAACCCCTTAACCTTCTTTTTGTTATGATAAATAGATTGAGCTCCTTGAATCTATCACTCATGATTGATGCACAGTCCAATTGTATATATGCAAGTAAGAATCACTGATTAAATATCTAATTCAATTTATATTCCGAGATGCCATTAAGAGACATGTACCAGTACTTTTTTTCTTGAGTGCTGCTAAAGTAGAGTCTCACTTTCAGAATATAGGATGGCAAGTTCTATATTCTGCATGCTGAAACTTAAACTAAAAGGAAAAGCACTCCTTCTTTAACCCAGAGGAAGCAAAGGGCTGTCACCAACATACTGTTAACAATCATGCTCACTGGGTAGTAATAAATTAACTTACAGCTTTCCAATTTATTTGAATGGGAAATAGCAGGAGTCTCTGAGCTACAATCCACATGATCAACAATGCTGTTAATGTCTGTTACTGTATTTCTGTAAGTTGATTAAATGAATGAACCAATGGTCTTTCCATGTTGTAAATTATGGATTAATTTGCCGTGATGTTGCCTCTAACATTACTTTGGAATAGCTTTGGCTTCTTGTTCAAATCTATTTTGCATTTTGTGATTTCAGTGATGTGATACAGTGTGATCACATTTTTATCTCAGTAAGTTCTATCTATTGTTATCTGCTAATTGCATAGCACAGTTAATAATAGGGTTCTCAGGTCAATGGACAGTGAAACAATAGGCATCTTTTTACTGACTTTTAAGAAACAATCGGGACATAGAATAAATCTCTTTGAAGAGATCTGGTTGCATTGTCCTCAATTATATGTGAAAAAGCCTTCTTGGGTGAAATAGTGCTGCTTCACTTGGGCAGGTATTGGAAAACAAAAGTGAACATCAGTAACAATATTTACTTTTGATCATTTGATCTTTGCACTGTGAGGATGCTGGGGCAAACTTATCACACTATTCCCACAAATGATTCTTTTACATAATGGGTGCTACTAACATCATTCTAGCATATTTACTCTGTTATAGATTAGCCTCCTCTAATAAAAGAATGTGGGATAAATCATGTGACTAATAGAGCTAGGCAAATTTTTAAAAGTAATCATTTTATTTGAAAAACACTGTGTACTTTACCAAATGTATTTAATTACTAATCAACAAAGCTTGCCAATAATAAAGGGCAACTACTCATCCTGTGACCCATGTGACATAATTCACAGAAGTGTTATGTTGAAAGAGACTTCTAGAATCACATTTCAACAAAGGTAATATAGATATACCCATAGGTAGATATATATATAAGTGGGGACATAAATACCAAGACATCAGTAATCTAGATAGGTTGTCCTCAAAAAAGGAAAAGAAAAGAAAATGAATTTGAACCAATCCTGCAAAGACCATCAAGCCCTTTTTTTTAACAAAAAAAAAAAAAAAAAAGAAAAAGAAAAAAAAGCATGTGATTTGTTGAATAAACAATTTCCTTCTGCTACCTGTCACATAAATCCTTTCCAAACTTGACTTAATATTTTATGCCACACACAAAAAAATTATCACAAGGTAATGGGACCTATTCATTTAATAGGTCATGCCCTCACCTGTATAATAATGTATAATAATACAATAATTAAAGTAGTAAGTGAATGGAAGTACCATGAATATGAGAAAGGTTTGCAAAGCAGCCACTGCATTATTTTAATTTTTAGAAATTGAAAATCAGAATTAAAAGAAAAACAAAACCAAGAACATGTAATTTAAGATAAGAGTCTAATGGAAGAGCAAAGATGTTTAAGGTGTAAGAGGTCTTTTTCTCTCTCTGATTTTCTGACAAGGGTATGTAAAAGTTTCCATATACTCTCACATAAATCTATCCAAACCCAAGGGGAAAAAAAAGAGACAAACAAGAAATGGAAAAGTCAGACAATGGTAACCAGGCGTAGATGTCTGGCATATTTATCTCCATTACCTCCTCCCTTCTAGACTTTTCCTTACAGACACTAAACAAATGAGCAGTAAGTTTTAAAGAAGGTGTGAAAGTGAAGCAAGGAAGTACATTGGCTGCCATTTGGAACGCTTGTTTTCAGACATGACCTACAAAGAATACAAGGCAAAAATATAACTGTATAACAGATTGGTAGCTTGTGCACTTTGATGGGCCTTGATAAGGGATTCCAGAACTGAACATTAAAAATGTACTTTCGCTGAGTACATCACTGATGTAAGAACTGTATTGAAACATATTTCTTCTTCTACTACTGCTTTAAGTGATTAAATCTAATCTCTTAAAGTGCCAGGGTTCAACAAATAGGAAAAAATGTTTACATTATGGACCAAATTTTCAAGAAGCCTTAAGGCTCATACCCTATTATTGTTTTAATTTGCACCCATGTTTTTGCACTTGCAAAATAAACAGCAGGAGCAAATATGAGCACTTGTGTCTACCCAAATTACAGTCACAATCAGTTATTTAGATGTGCAAGTATTCAGATTTATGTCCACAATTCAACCTTGGCTGCAAATTTGATGGATCAAAATGGCGTCTGCAAAAATGGAGGCCATTCTTTTAGCAACTGAGTCCCAATCGGTTTGTCACTGATTTTGCAAGTGGAAACTGGCCTGCACATTAAATTCCCATGTCAATGAGGACAACAAAATTTCATATGGCCAACAGTAATCTGTAACTGGAGTTTAGAGCAGAGCATTTCCTTAAACAATACAAAAATGCCTGCAAATAAGGATAGAAAACTGAGCGCAAACATGCTTGCTTTCTTTCAGAAATGTTTACCAGGTTGTATTAGCAAAACACTGATGACTTAGATGGGTTTTTCCTCTCCTTTATATCAGAATAACATTGTTCTAATTTTTGGGGCAGTGAGCAAAGGACAAGGAAAATGTATTACATAAAGATGTGTGGCCAAATTTGAGTGCCTCCTTTGGGTATTTAGTATTCTAGCCACAGCATGTTCCTTGACATTTCTGCTAACATCCATTGGAATCATAATTTTTCTGAATATTGCTTGACATTTCAGGTAGTAGGGAGTTACAGTTGGGCCACAAGGTTGCATCAGCAGAGCTCAGAAAGTGGTCTCTATAATAGTCTGGGTGCAGGAAAGGAAGGCGGAGGGCCAATGTGGCTTTAAGCTACCTCTTTACCTCCTGAATTCTGGCCCTACTCACAGAACTTCTTAAAGCAGCACCAAGTCTGCTCTAAATTGTGCTGATCTGTAATAACCTCCTGTGAATCAACACTGCTGAGACTAGCCATAGTGCTAAGTGACCTGGTCATGCCCCCTGCCACTCCTGCACACCACATACACCATTCCACCAGATTTGTGACACAAAGAAATCCTATTATTATGGGTGAGGGATGTGTCCCCTTTATATTGCTGTTGTAGTTTAAAGCTTTTCAGTGCACGGATTGTGTCCATGTGTGCTTGTACAGAGTGACTGAGCCTTTTTGAGAACTCTGGGCACTCCTGTAATGTCCTGTTAATTGTCATATTTAATATTTATATTGCAGCAGTGCCTCAAGGCCTCCACCAGGTCAGGGATCCATCATGTACAAACATAATAAGTGACAGTCCCTGCCTAAAGGAGCCTACGGTCTAAAAGACAAGCCATAACAGGTGAATGAGACAAGTGGAAAGGAAGGCACAGAGTAGCAGTGAGAGTGATCTCAGGGCTTGTCTCCACATCAAATTAGCACGTGGCAAGCTAGAGTGTGAAACTACAGTACACGAGGTTGTTGCACACTAACTTGCATCCAGAAAACTGTTACATGCCAACAGCTAGTTGTGATCACTGCTGCTGACTGGCGAAGGCCTGGTCTACATGGCAAGTTAGTACACAGCAATCCAGGGTGGGCATTAAATGTTCCCTAATATGTTTTGATGTATTCCAGTTTTAAACTAGTTTTGGCACATAGTTCCTGGATGTACCATAGCAGAGGTCAATTTTTCCAGAGAATAAATCCTTTATGGATTTTGAGTGGGAGCTTGTCTCACATATGAGGGGGCAGGATGAGAGAAAGTGCAAAAGTGCTTGTGGGATAAATATATAAATATTAAATAAAAGTAACAGTAGTAAAGAGCCTGCATTGGAAAGATTGACTCTTAAAAATCAAAATGCCATATGCAAAACAATGTTGATTGTTGTTGATTTTAAAATCTTGTTCGTGTCTATTCTTACAACATTCATGGATATTTTGGACTTGATTTTTCTCTCATTTACACAGATGAGAATCAATGGAATTACATCAGCATTAAAATATGTAAAGGGATCAGAATCTGCCCCTTTCTATTAAGTAATGGCCTTGATCTTGTTGTGTGTGTATGAAGTTATTTAATATAGAAGTCAGCCTTATTCTGAGTCATTTTGCTGGTCTTTCAGATGAATAATGAAAATTGAAAACAAAATTTAATAACATCTTGTTTTTACCCCAGACTAAATTAGAAAAATGCTGGAGACAAACTGATGGAGAGGGGGGAGAAGGAAACCCTGGAAGAGGAAATGGAAAAGGAAGTAAAAATAATTCAGTTACCCAGTCCTGGATTCTCTGGATACTCGTAGCTCCACATGTCCCTCATTTATCCTATGAGCTATGTGGAGAATATCATTTTATCAAACTACAAATTGTAGGGAGGACCACTCTGCCTCCTACATGCATTTACAAAGGGCAGAGCAATACAATAATCAAAAGTGGGGAAGAGGCCTCCCCTCTATTGACTCGATGAGCATTGCAGTACTGTATATTTATGGCCACACTTCTGATCTGCATTTTCCCTTTACTCATTTTATGTGGAGATATTGTATCATTCAGCCCAATAAATCACTGGAGAAAAATACAGTGAGGAGCAGGACTGAGTTATGGACTCATTCAATTAAATATTCTGGAGGGTTTGATTGCTTTAGGCCTGAAATTGAACAACATCTTAGTAAAAATTAAAGACATAAAGGAATGAACTCTGGTAATTGCTTATTAAATTTTCAAACCCCAGTGACAACAACAAGTTCAAATTGATTGCTCAATATGTTTAAAATAGACATTGCTGAACATACAACAAAACCACACCAGCACGACTTACAACTAACCCTTATTGAATAGATAAGTATGACACTACTTTGTTACCTCCGGAGAGTTTAAGAGAATTCAATAAGGCTGACTGGAATGGATGAGATTAAATTGCTCTGTGGCAAATGCACATAAACCCAGTCTGTAGTGAACCTTAACTCACTTTAGTGTTTAGGTAAAATAATATAAAACTTAAAATCTCCCTATATGCACATTATGGCTTTTAACAAATGCAAATCCATTTGAAAAGACTCCCTAACTTATTTCCATTTTAAATATATGGTACAAGCTTTTAGATGACTTGCATTATGTTAGCCATTGAGAGGAACTGCTGCTTTCACTAGAACAGATTTCAGCATAGCGGGGGATGGGGGGAGAGGGGCAGTGGATCAAGGATAACACCAAGCAAAGCATTTTAAAAATCACTTTGATGATGGGAGAAGGAGAAGACAGAAGGGCAGATGGAGGAGTAAGAGGGGAAAATATATGGGAGAAGAGAAAAATGGAATTGAAAATAGATTGGAGGGAGATTTCAAAAAGCACGTTAGGGATTTAAAGCCCAAGTTCCATTGAAGTCATTTAGGAGCACAAGCCCCATTGACTAAGATGTCCCACTTCTTATCTGCAGGGAGATTTTCAAAATGCCTAAAAGGATAGGGGAGCAAAAGTCCCACTGGTTTTCAAAAGTACTTTTGCTCCTAACTCCCTTAGGCATTTTCAAAATCTCTCACCCAAGATGTGAAGAAGTGGTGAAATAAGAAACAAGGAAAGAAGGAAGAGAGAAAGAGGACAGGAAGACATATGAAACCATGCACGTTTCAATAATTAGGCAAAAAAGAGAAGTTAGAGTGCTAGCCCTACCATTTTTTTTTCTTGACATTTCACAGCCTGAATGTAAATCAAATGCAGTTTTCCTATAAGTTAGTAGTGTACAGACTGTCTGATCAAGCCTATGAAGTTAAATACATTTGCTTGACTGTTCCTCACAGGACATGATATATGAGATACTGTCAAATAAATATAACAAAAGATATGAAAGAAATAAATTCAGTTCTGCCAAGTAAACCAATCAGCTTGAAGACAAGAACCAACATGCACTCTATTGTCACAGCAGCGATACTTCCACTGCTTTGAACATACCAATGACTAAATTATTTGGCAAGCAATGTGGGGAACTATAGCTTGTTGCCAACTGCTGTATTTAAGGCTGCTTTAGATTAGAATGCAGATGTACAGCATTTAAAGTTTATTGTTTAAACATGGATTCATGGATCACTTTAAAAGCAGCCCAACCTGTACAGTTAAGAAGTGAATGTTGACTAAATTACAGATTAACTGGATGTCTAAAATGCATCAAAAATTGCTTTGCATTTATAGCAAAGAAAGACTTTTGAGCTTTTACTTCACACTCTGGTTCCTGACAGATGAACCAGATGCATTTTTATGTACATAGGTGGAATGAGTTGTCTGCAAGGATCATTCTCTCCTTTTAACTCTTTTGTATCAACGAATGACTAAAAATGCTAGAATATCTGTTTAGGAGAAATTAAACTTTCTTCACAGGGGAGAAAAGGTAACAGCCTTCTTATGTTTTTATTTTCCTCTGATAGGACTCAACATAGGAAGATTAGGATATTGATCCCAGTTTTTCATGGCTGACATATCAAGGGAATGTTTAGTTTGTTATTAGGCTGACATCTATTATTTTGGACATTACTGGTTGGAGAAAGGGCAAGTGGCAAACAAACTAGAATCAAAGTCTAATTTTTAAACATAAATTGAACTATTATTCTCACCCTCATGAGTCAGAATATAGATTTCAGTGTCTCAGTAGATCTGTATTTTATGTGCAGTTATTCAGCTACAGAATAGTTAGGTGCTTTCTTAGGTTTTCCATGTAAATGTCTTTTAATCCTCTTCCTTTAATGACTAGACCGTAAGTCCTTTACCAAGTTTCCTCCCTCACCACACCTACATAAATCAATCTGTTCTTTGCAAAGTGGAAATTGTATCACACTGTTGCCAGTTCTCATAACACTGGATGTTTTACTTCAAGCCCCAGCTTTTGGAGATAAGCTTACAAAAGAATTTCAATATTCATTGTTTGTTTTTAAAGTAACTTTCTTGCCTTCATGGTTGTGGAAAAAAGCTTGAAAGTGTGACCCTATTGTACCTTCAAGACCCAGAAACCAGAAGGCAAATAAAAAACCCAAAGTGTGTTTAAAAAACAACACTTCCATGATTTTTAAATCAAATTCATGATTTTTTAATGTTAGCAATACTGTGTTATATGTATTTTGGGAACTATAAGCTCAGAATTTAACCTTCTCCCCCTTTCAGTTTTGGTTCCCACCACTGTCTTCCTCTGCTTTCAGAGCTGAGCCTCAGTGCTTATTCTCACTTTTCACCAGATTCCTGCCCTTCCATTTCACTTCCTTCCTATTTCTGTTTTGAGAAGGTAGCCTTTCTGCTTCCTGCTCCATAGTCCTCTATCTTCTATCTCTTCCCTGTCATGATCTGTGCTATACCTTCCTATCACCTGACATAAAACACAAGCTTGAAGTCTCCTCATTTAACTTCTTTTTAGAGATAAACCCAAATCACAATCCCAGGTCTCAACACCTCCCAAACTCTGCCTAATTTTTAATCTGAATCTGAACTTTGTGGCTCACATTAACCTCTGCTTTCTTTCTTGGACAATAGCATTGGTCAGAGTGAAAACTCAACATCACACCTTTCTTAAGAATAAGAGAAACTCTCCCCACCCTTCCGTCTACAAATACAAAGATACATAGAATATAGCTTCTCACCTCTACAGAAGAGGGAAGTTGTGTTTCAGTAGTATTGAAGAGTTCTTTATTTGCAATACCAAAAAAAGTGCAGTTCAATTGGCATTTAATATATAGAAAGGAGAAAACAAAAAACCCCAAACCACACTGATCTCATTTGATAACACACACAGGGACAACTCATTGTACGCAACAGCAGGGGGCTACCTCTCAGACTGAATTATTTTGACAGTAGTCATGGCCTTTGAGAGTAAAGAGTATGAAAGAGTGAAGTAAAAATGGAACATACAGTAGTCAGTCCAAGAATGAAAAGCCTTTCAAATCTTAGGCCAATGGTACCTATAGAAATCTTTACTGGAACATTTTTCCGGAGTGGTATTGGCCTGAAGAAGATATTATTTTTATTACCCAATTTAGCTGGACAGTTCCAAGTTGTGTCAGTGGCAGGTTAAGTCTGAATTAAGTGATATAGTGGTGCTTCTCTCCTGGCTTAACAGGTAAAAATGTGTTTCCTCCCTTCTTTCCTTGCTTTCGACAAATATTTCCTCTCAGATCCAGAAAAAAATATTTTAGGATTGGGCACAGCTACTTATACTCTTAAGAATTTCCTCTTTTATGATTGAAATCAGGATTTCCCTGAGTTGGATTCAGATTTTACATATGGTATATAATAACCTTAATTGTAACAAGTGACTGGAAAGGCTTAAGTATTTTTCATATCCATGGTATTCCATATGTGAAGTTCAAAACCAACCAAGCATTTTGTGCTAACATGAAGGATCTAATTTAAACCTATAAAATCGGGGAGAGTTAGTTATAAATGAGACTATGCTTAACTCATTCCCCTGTGTCCCTTTTTAAAGTAAGAAATAAACTGTTTAAGAAAACATCAACAAAATTGGCATTGAAGGAAAAGTCTCACTATAGTAGATGACAGCAGTTTGTTATAGGCCTTCATGTAATTTCATGAACTTCCTTAGATGATTGTTTACCTAATTAGACATTGACAGTACACAGAGGCTTTTTAAAATATGGATTGTTGACACAGTGGACAGTAATGGCTGTATAGTCTCGTGTATCCCTGCTGCTCACATAGGGTCTCTTTAATAGACTACATTTCATTCCTTAGCTTTTGTATTATCAACTGATTATGAACACAGAGCAGCTGATCTGGTTCATTGCATCAGTGAAATACTGTACGCATGCTACAAATAATCATGAAACATTTGTTGAAAACAAATAATTGGACATGGCATAAAATAAGGGTCATACTCAGCGAATCTCACTAATGCTTACTCAATGAGTAGCTCAATGGTGAGTTTTTAATCTTGTCCACAAGGCTATATGCTGAGTATTACCTCACTCCGAAAGAGTAAGTGTGACAGGATCTACCCAACACGGGTAAAGGTGCCAAAAGTCATACATTTCTAAGGGTTTTTCTCACCTATCTAAATGCACTACATTTAATTGAGAGTGAAAGTAAAAACACCACAGACTGAACAATCTCATTTTAGCAAAGGGTCTTCCAGAACCTGAGATTGCTAGAATTAGGAACATGTTACACTTATCTTTTCTGTCAAGCCTGCTTTTCTTTTCCTGGTAGGTGGATGGTTAATAGGGACAGGGTTAGTATTGCTACCCAATATAGACAACTTAAAAGTAATGCTTGTTTCTTTGTGATGCCTCCAGATTCCAAAATGATGGGCACATTATAAGTAAATATATAAATGATAAGTGCCATGCAAAATTTGACCAATAATCAAAGACATTAATACTTGGTTAAAAATAAATAGAACTTAAATGTAAGAGCTTTAAAAATGCCCTCTGGGAATGAAGTCCCATCAGTAACCTCAACTCATTTCCAGTATGGCAGAAAAATGCCTTCACTAAAACAGAAGAGCAAACATGAAAGTGGTAAACATGAAACCAATTTTACATAAATACTAGGTCCTTAAGGATCTTTTGCTTTTTAGGAGTATGGAGGTGTAACCCAGGTTGAATTTGGGCCAGAAAATATAACAGTGTTTATTGTTCACAATTGTAAGGATGAGGTTGCTGGTTTTCAAAGTTTCAGAAATTAAATGCACATTTCTGGGGTTCACCTTTCCTAATTGTCTTTTAAGCAGCAGTCACTGAGCAGAAATAAAACTGACAGGTTTAAGGAACAAATAAGTCCCAAGAAGGTCTCTGATTCATTCTTCAAAGGAAAAAAAGCAGTCCTTCAGGACAAGACTTACATAGCATGACCTTGTTTTCTATAATCCCACATTATATATGCTGAAAATATTTTAGAAGTCTTTCATAAAATGCAATAGACTGGCCCTGTGATCACTGGATGAAGGTCCTGATCCAAAGCAGATAAAAGTCAAAGGATAAGACTCATTATGACTCATTGTCATAAATAAAATAGTAATAAATAATAATGCTCTTATACCATTCAGAATGCTGCTGCAAAGATTATTTTCCTAGCCTGTAGCTTCAACCATGTCACCCCTTTCTTTGTCTCCCTCCACTGGCTCCCTCTTCTCTATCATACTAAATGTAAGCTACTTAGCCTCACCCAGTCTATCATCTCTCATTCACTATTGAAAGATCAGCTCTGGCCTCCAATCAGCCAATGATACCAGCCTCCATTGCCAGCTTGTTAACTTTTCAAATAAACACCTTTGTGCTTTCTCCCTTACTGCCCCTCATGCTTGAGAGGAGCTCCACGTAAACATCCACAAAACTCACTCATTATCCACTTTCAGATCCCTCCTTAAAACTTTCTTTTGCCATGATGCCTATGAAAAACTTGACAATGGTTAGGCTGCTGGTGCACTGAGACCACTGCCTGTTAAGTTGACCTGTACAGTCTCACTGTTTGCTTGTACTCCCCTATCTGTCTGCATCCGTCTGTTATCTCTTATCTGATACTTAGAATATAAACTCTTTGGGTTAGGGACTGTCTTTTTGCTCCATGTTTGTTCAGTAACTACCAAAATGGGGTCTGCTCCTGGGGCTTCTAGGTACTATGATGATAAGTGATCCAGTGCTTTCCATCAGTAGATCTCTAAACACTTTAAAAAGGAGCTCCATATCATTATCGCCATTTTATAGATGGGAAAAATGAGGCACAAAGAGGAAAAGTGATTTCCCTAAGGTCACTCAGACCACTGGAAGAGCTCAGAACAGAACCCACATATTCTGAGTCCCAGTCTAATACTCTATCCACTACGCAATATCGCCTGTCAACCGGGGCCTAAAGTCTCAAGCTCAGCTGTTCTCAGTTTTACACTGGCAAAATTGTCTATATTCATATTAATAATATCGAGAGAGTCTTAGAATTTAAGTTTCTGAAGAGCCTCCATGCTGTAATCTTCATAACTACTTGAGGTACAATCTTTCCTCTGTGGAAAGCACTCAGAGTAAGTTTTCTTTAAGGGCATAATCCTTTCTAACTGCTGAGCACACTCATTTTCAGGGGAGCTGAGGGCACCCAATACTTGGAGAGTTGGGGCCTGAAGTTATTTTCTGTTCTGTTACTCTTTTCAGTATTATATCAGGCAGATCATTCAGAAAAAGTTGTGGAATTATAACTGGAACAAAATAAGTATAAAATAAATGAGAGAACTGAATATTCAACTATCCAGATGCATTCATGGTCTTACAGCTATTAAGCTAGGAGATTGAAAACTACAGTGGGTCAAAAATTTCCATTTAAACCTTTTCAAAGAAAAAGAGTGGAAAAACTGATTTTTCATCAAAAACTGAACACACAAAAAACACCCCAAAATACTGTATATTTGACTGAAATTTTTTGGTGTTTGTATTTCTGCCTCTTCTCTCCCCCAAATCAAAATTTTCCATAAAAAATGTAGACCAAAATGATTTTTGTTGTTGCTATCCACATTTTCCATGGATCAACAAAACCCAACATTTTTTTACCCGCTCTACTGAAAATAAAATGGGGTAAAGCCAATTCAATTTTCACACCTTTATAAATTTAATAAGAAGGTCAAAATAATTTTTAAAATATTTCATTTTTAAAAAAAAGGCACCTCAAAGACTTTGCACCAGTGGCAGAAGTTGGAGCTGCAGCTTGTCTTCCCCACCACCTCATTGTGTCTGAGCTCTGCTCACTCACAGTCAAGAATCTGGTCCACATGTATTTGACTGAATCTTATGTTCTTGAATTCATCATGTTTAAGTGATACCATTCTCAATAGTTTAATTTAGTTCAGTGGCTCTAAATATAGATTTGCTCCCTGTCTTGCAAGAGATAAGTGGAAGTTATCTGCTGTCGCCCTTGTTTAATGTTCTGACTTCAAAGGACATAAAAAGGGATGCATAAGTCACTTGAGAGTGCTGTTGGAGAATCTCACTTGAAACATATTCATAAACCATGAATCATATAACAATCTTCAATGTGAACTTGGAAAACCATGCCACCAACCTCTGACTGATGGCAGACTAGACAGATTAGTTTATTTTCCACTGATCCACCCATGGAAGATACAGGATAGATATTTATATAGCACATATTGAAGTGTGCAAAATCTCCGATGCCACATGGCACATTCTCAAATAGCTTTATGCTTACAGTCACTTCCCAGCCCAACCCATTCTTCTTTATCTATCTCTCTTGTCTCTTTCTCAAAGCACAAGAGTCTTCAAAGGCAACCACAGCTTCCTGTCATACAGCAGTTAAATAAAATGATACTGCACCATACTATAGATTCAGTGTGTATGTTTGGGTGTCTCCTTTGGGTCTTGACAGCCTTTAGAAAGGGTGACAATTATGTATGTATCTAATGTTAAATGGGAAGAAATATTTCAAATGACTATGATGATATTAGTGCTTTGTGTCATATACCTGGAAGGAGAACACAGATATGTGGTTGCACTCAGCTCCAGCCATATATCTCTAGCTATAAAGCTAAAGTGCTTTATTAGGCCTTGTCTACATTACAGGGGGAGATTGATCTAAGTTACGCAACTTCAGCTACGTGAATAACGTAGCTGAAGTTGACGTACTTAGATCTACTTACCGCAGGGTCCACACTACGCGATGTCGATAGGAGACGCTCTCCCATCAACTCCCCTTGTGCTTCTCATGCAGATGGAATACAGGAATCGACGGGACAGCGATCTGCAGTCGATTTAATGGGTCTTCTCTAGACCCTCTGAATCGACCTCCGATGCATTGATCGCTACGCATCAATCCCTAAGTGTAGACTAGCCCTTAGTAAGAAACAGAAAGAGACACAGAAGCATCAACATTACCTCCAGGTTTACTGAAGCCTACACTATTAACTGTTTAAGTTTAAGGATCGCTTAATTTTGCCATGCAGTCATTTCAAACTCAGTCTCCTTTTCCTTCAGATATTTACATGACTGCACTGCTAGCTATCACTACGTCTATTAAGAAATTTCTTATCTTCCTTACAAGTAACATAATTGAGAAAGGAAAAAAGCTGTTTTTGTTATGATGAGAAAATAAGACAAGATAACTCAAAAGCTATGTCTGATTGCTTGCTGGATGTCTTTGTTCATTGCATGTCACATAGCAAGAATATATTGAAAGCAGGAAGCTGTCATTAAAAGCACAGGCTCAGATCTGATAGGAAGTCATTTCAAATGGTTAAATGGGACTGGAGACATTTTGCTAAAATGAAAATAACCAGTAAATTAAGATCATTGCTAATCTATTCAGGTGAAAAAGTAACAACATAACAAAAAGGCCCAGATTTTGAAAATCTGCCATGTACTGTATAAGATACACATAATCATATGAAGTTGCAAGAAAGGATAGAAGCCTGTGAAAACCCATATCACCACTTATGTGATTGCATTAATTGGCAGAGTACTCAAGTGTAATTGAACCTGTGTGAAAATATGTGGTCACTTTGTATTTCAATATACCATAATGTAAATCGTATATGATAACTCGGTGCAATTCACTTCAGATTTCTTTCTAAGCAGAAACAAGCTTGCCAGAATCTGCCAAAGTCATCAGCTAAAAAAAGGGGGCAGGCTTTTACATATTAGACACATAGAAATATCACTTATTTATCTCTTTGACAATGAGAATGAGTTCTATCTAGCGATAGATACCAAGTTTCTTCATGTACTGAAAAACAATACACCTCTACCCCGATATAACGCTGTCCTCGGGAGCCAAAAAATCTTACCGCGTTATAGGTGAAACCGCGTTATATCGAACTTGCTTTGATCCGCCGGAGTGCGCAGCCCCACTCCCCCGGAGCACTGTTTTACTGCATTATATTCGAATTCGTGTTATATCGGGCCGCGTTATATCGGGGAAGAGGTGTACTTAATAGATATAGATAATAGCACTGGTCAGCCTTTGCTATGCATTTTTTCCTAAAATTATAGCTTGTATCATATCATCTCTAGAATTAATTGAAGATAGAAGCTATGAATTCTAGATTTGAATTAAACACACTATTTGTGATCCCTCTGAAAAATCCACTTCAGGCTTGACATGATAGTAAAATACATCTGAAGATAACAAAACCCAGGATCCTATGAGGCTACAGACATTGTACTTTGAAACTCACAGGCACTTCTCTTCTAGTCCTTAATTGTGTTATATAAATAACAAGGACACCTATGGTATGCAGTGTGACATCACATACAGTATGAAGAAAGGGAGCATTACATTAAAACATGGCAAGTGTAATAAACAAGCTGCTCAAAGCTATAGAGATACCCTTATTATACTACATAAAACTGATGCTACTGATGCTTTTAAGGGGTAATAAGATGATCTGAGGAGAACACCACAAGAAAATAGATGCAGTAAATATTTTGGCCTTTGTAAAGTGATTACAAATATAAATTACTTTTTCCTGGTGAGTTATTATTTAATAATAGTTTTATGTCCATGGATGTGTGCTGACTACAAATCTGACCGCTTTCCATATACACTGTTGCTTTTGAAAATGGACATATTTGTGGAGATTTCCACTATTAAAATTATGAAACTTTTTCTATAAAAATCACCATAATTGATTTTGAGAGAAGCACATGATTTTAAAAATCATGTTTAAAGTTTTGTAAAGTTCTTAATGATATGGTTATCAGAGATTCTTAAAACCTGTAGTTCCCATTGATGTCATAAGAACAGACATTGCCTTCTATGATGAGATAATTGGCTCTGTGGATATGGAGAAAGCAGTGGACGTGATATATCTTGACTTCAGCAAAGCTTTTGATACGGTCTCCCACAGTATTCTTGCCAGCAAGTTAAAAAAGTATGGATTGGATGAATGGACTATAAGGTGGATAGAAAGCTGGTTAGATCGTCAGGCTCAACGGGTAGTGATCAATGGCTAGATGTCTCAGATGACACTAAGCTGGGGGGAGAGGTAGATATGCTGGAGGGTAGGGATAGGGTCCAGAGTGACCTAGACAAATTGGAAGATTGAACCTCATCAGATTTCATTTGGCCCAACAAGGACAAGTGCAGAGTCCTGCACTTAGGACGGAAGAATCCCATGCACTGCTACAAGCTGGGGACTGACTGGCTAAGCAGCAGTTCTGCAGAAAAGGACCTGGGGATTACAATGGATGAGAAGCTGGATATGAGTCAGCAGTGTGTCCTTGTTTCGAAGAAGATAAATAGCAATAATGGCATATTGGGCTGCATTAGTAGGAACATTGCCAACAGATCGAGGGAAGTGATTATTCCCCTCTATTCGGCACTGGTGAGGCACCATTTGGAGTATTGCGTCCAGTTTTGGTCCCCCGCTACAGAAGGGATGTGGAAAAATTGAAGAGAGTCCAGCGGAGGGCAATGAAAATGAGTAGGGGGCTGGGTCACATGACTTATGAAGAGAAGCTGAGGAAACTGGGCTTGTTTAGTCTGCAGAAGAGAAGAGTGAGGGGGGATTTGATAGCAGCCTTCAACTACCTGAAGGGGTGTTCCAAAGAGGATGGAGCTAGGCTGTTCTCAGTTGTGGCAGATGACAGAACAAGGAGCAATGGTCTCAAGTTGCAGTGGGGGAGGTCTAGGTTGGATATTAGGAAACACTATTTCACTAGTAGTGTAGTGAAACACTGAAATGAGTTACCTAGGGAGGAGGTGGAATCTCCCTCCTTAAAGGTTTTTAAGGCCTGGCTTGACAAAGCTCTGGCTGGGATGAGTTAGTTAGGGTTGGTCCTGCTTTGAGCAGGGGGTTGGACTAGATGACCCTCTGAGGTCTCTTCCAACCCTAATCTTCTATGATTCTATTATAAGAACTCTCATAATAGGTCAGACCAATGAGTCATCTAAACAATTTTAGAGACCCACCCAATGTCTTCCCCTCCTGGCTTCTGGCAGTCAGAGGTTTAGAGTCACTCCAAGCATGGGGTTACACCCCTGGCCAACTTGGCTAACAGCCAGTGATGGACTTACCCTCCTGAACTTATCAAATGATTTTGTGAGCCCAGTTATACTTTGTCATCACAGCATCCCATGGCAATGAGTTCCACAGGTTAACTGTGCATTGTGTGAAAAAGTATTTCCTTTTGTTTGTATTAAGCCTCGTGCCTATTAATTTCACTGGGAAACTCCTGTTTTTGTATTGTAGGAAAAGGTAAATTACCCTTCTCTATTTCACTTTCCCCACACTATTCATGATTTTATATTTGTATCATGCTGCCCCTCAACCATCTCTTTTTTAAACTGGACAACCCTAATCTTTTTAGTCTGTTATTGTACGGAAGCCATTCCATAACCCTTATAATCTTAGATGCCCTTCTCTGATCCTTTTCCAGTTCTACTATATTCTTTTTGAGATGGGGTGACCAGAACAAGACATAGTACACATAAGAATGTATATAGTGTCATCATATATTCTGTTTTATTTTCTATCACTTTTCTAGTAGTTTCTAACTTTATGTTATAGTTTTTGACCACTGCTGAGCATCAAGTGGAAGTTTTCAGAGAACTATTCGCGATGACTCGAAGATCTCTTACTTGTGTGGTAATGGCTACTTTAGAACCCATCATTGTGTATGTGTATTTTGGATTATTTTTTCCCCCAAGGTGTACTACTTTGCACTTAGCAATGTTGAATTTTGTTACTCCATCACCCAGTTTTGTGACATATTTATGGTCTACTTTGGACTTAATGTCAATGGAAGATAAAGTTTCTCAGTACCTCTGCAATTCAAATGATAAATGTCTAAAATGAGTGGTATTGATTATTAATTTTTAATTGTAGATCAATTTGATTCTGTTAAAACAACTAAAGGAGTCTTAAGGTCCAATTGTGCTGCTCTTGCTCAACTTTAAGCATAATGTATAAGCCGGTGCAGGACTTGCACCTAATATAGAATATGTTGTAATACTCTTGTTTGCTCTGCTCCTACAAAAATTTAATCACCTGCCTAACATTGATTTCAATGGAGTGGTGCCAATTTACTCTACCTGAAGAGCTGGCCCATGCTTTTTGAACTGACAGCATTCCCTTACCATGGTTCTCTGAAAATGCCTATCATAGCGTGGAGAATAGATCTTGAACTATTTGCTCCATGTCCGGTTTCCCCCTCCCTCTCAAGAAAATAAATTAGTTTCTCAGTATTAATATTTTACTGATACTATTGACTTATAATATGGAATAAAAAATCTAATTCACAAAAGTTTAAGCAAGCACCATTAGTATCACTGCATACTATTCACATCTATGCTCTTTCTAGTGACCATCATGAGAATAATTGTTAATAAAGCTACTGTAAAATGCATTCAGAGAATATGACAGGAATCAATACTGTGCCCACAGAGAGTACAGCAAATAATATGCAATTGATAATATATTCAGTGACTTTTTTTCCTTCTTCATGAATTGAACTAGGTCTTATTATGATCTTATAATTCACTTTTGTGAGTGTTCCCACTAGTAAAGCCAAGTACTTGAATGTTCTCAGAAGGTAAACACAAAGAGGTTGCAAATGTAGCCAAATAAAATGTTGTTATAGAATTTTTTAAAAAGTACTCACAGACGTTTAAATACCTGTTTGCTAAATCCTAACAAACACATACATAGTGATTAGCTGCACATCTTGATTTCCTTCAGCCTTCATTTATTTTCCGGGTAATATTTTCAAGAGGAACTGGCTTTGACAGCAATGGTGTTGCACAAGCCTCCAGAACCTCCCTCCAGTCCATCAATGAGTGATTCATCATTTACCAAAAGCCCCTACATCATCAGTTATTTCCTTTTCTAAGTCTGCTAGACTAATTCAAACACCAATGTTTTAATAGCTGGAAATGTTACTTTTTCCAATTGCAAGCTTGGTAAGACTGTGTCTTAAACCTACATCTTTCTCCCACGGAAGTCAACTGAAAAGTTTCAATTGACTTCAGTGTGACATGGTCAGGTTTAAGTGCAGGACCTATTAGGATCAATGTTGAAAGGGCCATGGGTTTTTAATAACCAGAGGCTTGTGACAGAGCAGAGGACTCTTACAGCAGGTCAAATGCCAGGACAAACAATGTTTTTCTATACAATATTTCATAAATATTCTGTCATTCATTGACTAATTTATTCGACAAAGAGCACCTGTGCCACTATAAAGCTGTTTGAACAAATTATGTATGTAATACTGACTACAGTTGTGCTCTTCCATTGCTTTAGAAAGATAAGAAATCATGTAAAGTTGTTTTTAGAGCAATGGGGATCTCTTGTATTCACTGAAAAGCAGAGGTGTGCACGCGGAGATTTAGTCGCCCAAAGAGAATACCAGAAGTAGTTCTGGCTTATCATGATTTCTGCTTGGGTATGGAAATTTTTGCTATTAAAGCAGGGATTTTCAGATAATTCTGTAGAAGAAATCCTTTGATTCTCTCACATATCCATGATTTCAAACAAGTTTTCAAAACTCTTTATGGGATGGTCTGTCAGTTGCCACAGATCATCCGTAAACCAAAGTGACAAAGAAGATATTTAGGTGCCAATTTACTGATAAACTCAAACTCATTAATAGAGTGCACAGTTAAAAAAAAGGTCTCACTCAGAACATTCCAGAAACACTCTAATTTTATTAATCTCCATGAATGGATCATCAAATCAGGCCCCTACCCACAAAAGGAGAGGTGTGCCCAACTCCAATTGCAGGAAATAGACTCATAAATTTAAGGTCAGAAGCAACCATTGTGATCATCTAGTCTAACCATCTGCACATTGCAAACCACAGAACCTTGCCCACCCACTTCTGTAATAGACTCTTAGCCTCTGGTTGAGTTTCTGAAGTCCTCAAATCATGCTTTAAATCCACCCTTTACACTAGTTTAAACCTGCAAGTGACCTATGCCCCCTATGTTGAAGAGGAAGCTGAAAACCCCCCAAGGGCTCTGTCAATATAACCTGGGGGCAAATTCCTTCCTGACCCCAAATATGGTGACCAGTTAGACCCACCAGCCAGACACCTGGGAAAGAATTCTCTGTAGTAACTTAGAACCCTCCCCATTTAATGTCCTATCACTGGCTATTGGAGCTATTTGCTGCTAGCACTCATAGATTGGTTACATGCCATTGTGAGCAGTCTCATTATATCATCCTTACCATAAACTTATGAAGCTCAGTCTTGAAGCCAGTTAGGTGTTTTGCCCCCACTGCTCCCCTTGGAAGGCTGTTCCAGAACTTCACTCCTCTGATGGTTGTCAGTCATAATTTGAATAAGATTTCCAGTTGCTCTACCTTCAATTCCAAGCCAAAGATTGGATTAAGCATGACTAGATGTGTAAAGTGATCCAGTGACACTTGAAATACTAAGTATTGGCTCAACTCAAAAGTTGGTTGATTAAACAAAAATATAGTTCAAGCCACACTAAGGACCTGCTCCAGTTGGCATGTCTGTTTTAAACCACCATTTTAGAGTTCTCCCACTGTAATTTCCAATAGAGTTGTGTTCATTCTTTAGCAGGTGATCTCTTTCTACTATGTACCAAGCTCTTTTTAATCCTCTCTTTGCAGATTTCACAGTAGGAAATTTACCTTCAGGTAAATAGTTACTAGAGCTGGTCAGAAAATAATTTGTAGTAAATTTAGAATTTTGGCAAAAAAATTTAAACCAAAATATGTCAATCTCCCATCCTCTGGAGCCACTGTGATGCATTATGGGAATTCCTGGCCACAGAGCATCTTGGGAAATATAGTCTGGTTGGGAAACCTGGCCCAGAGAGGAGAGTAGGAGCATAAGGCACTCAAATTACATCTCCCAGGAAGCACTATAGCAGCGTTTCTGAATAATAATAAAAAGTCAGTTTTAGATAAAACCCCAAAACTGTGTTTTTCAGGTGTTTGGTTTTTTTTTCCTTCCAGAAAGCAGACACTTCAAGTACAAAATTCATGTAGTTTGTTTTAAACTCAATTATCTGTTAAAAACAGTTTTGATGAAAACTTTTCATCAAGTCCTAGTAGTTAGTTAGCTTCATATTGAGAATTACACACAATTTCTTTATTCAGCGAAGCTTCTCTTTAATGCAGAGGCATTCAGAAAAGCAATAACAAACCAGCTTTTTCAACCTATTTATCAATGTGCTTGCAGTTTCCAGTTCAAGATATTAGGCAAAGCAGTAATAAATCTTGGGCAAATCTTTATCCAAGATATTTTAATAAAATGTTTTTTTTTTATCAGTTCATACCCATTGACTCTTGCAATGTTTTGTTTTCATAATCTTTCTTTTGTTACTGAACACTTTGGTCTTGTGCCAAACAATACAAATGTTAAATGTACATGATTTCCTTTTGGCTTTTTGCATCCTTACAGGTCATTATCTGAAGCCATCCATTAAAGGAGCAGAGATTTCTGCTTGTACGGAAATGGATGTAAACAAAAAACATGAATATGAAGATTCCAAACTACTGACAGAGCTTTTTTAAAATCTGAACCCAGGATCTGAATTTCACGATCAGCTGAATTAAAATCCCAGAGTCAAACAGTCTGAAATGATGTGGAAGAGTCCACATGTAACTATCGCAGCCCAGGCCCATAACTAAGTTTGAGTTTGTTGCGATGTGCAATTTGGGATTTTAAGCAAAACAAATAGTATCAAGCTTGCACATTTCTTAAAAGTATAAGTGTCACATAAAAGTGCTTCACCTCCTGACACACTCTTTTCTGTAGCTTCATGGCCAGCTGATATCTTCTGCATTTCATGTCTGTAGTCTAAATTTTACAGGCTCTAATCAATCTCTGGCAGTAAAACTATTCAAGAAGTATTCACCTCTATTATCAAAGGTACTGCAGGTAGCCTAGAAGCACGGTCTTGGGCAGGAATATTAAAACTTAGCCAGAGATTTTAAATAAAATTAAAAGAAAAAAAAAGACTCTATAAATAACTGTAAATAAGACTGTAGAAGTTCCAAGACATGGATTCACAAAGGCAGCTAATACCAAAGAAGGCTTAGAGTATGAGCTACAGAACATGCCTCCTCTAGAGATTCCCTGACATTAGCTATTTTTTTCTTTTTATTAGAAAGTTTTATGATGCATATAGATTGCTTGCTTTTTTTGCTACCTTATAATCACTACAGAGATTTCATTTTGGAGGATTCATTTTTGTGTGGCTCCCACTGTGTACTTAGACTTCCTCCTTGGGTGGTATCATTCTGTTACATATTGATTCTGACCCTGCAGGATACTGTGGTATCTTGCTTTGGATTGGATTACATGTTAAAATGGATAATGTAATGCTATAATGCCATTTAATCCATAAAAAGGATAGGCCAAGTCCGAGAGATATAAACGTTTAAAGTAAGATTAAAAAAAAGTTATCCCTAAAGCAATTGAATGGCACCAACCAGCCATATACAGTCTAAAGAATCAACAGAAGTTCACAGGGGGGGAAAAAGTGATTGAGTACTAAATTATACACATGCCTCACTCCAAGCTCAAATGGATTTACCTGATTTAGCTAATTAGATAAGAACAGAGTAGAAGTATGACAACCAACAAAAACTTATCACTTGATTGCAAGTGTTCTAAGCAAGGCAATGGAATTCACTGCTTCCTAACAAAAGAATCAATATGAATCTTAATCGTGGTATTGTAGATCTGTAGATGAGATATATTTTTACTAATTTGGCCATGTTGTTAGGTTGTAAATTGTGCCAGACACATACCCTACCGTAGAGGGGTGCCATTGTCCTGGAAACCCTGCACAGTAATACAATGTGCTTCTTCCCATTGTCCAGCCACAGTTCATATTACCTTCCCAGTATTTCTCGTGGGTTTTAGATTATGTTCCTGTTCCAATATTTACAATAATACTGATTTGCATTTAATAAAAAATCCACGGTCACCCAGGGTTTTGTGTGAGGGAGAATGTCCAGCAGTTGGTTCACAAAATCTCATTAACTTCCTTGATTGTTTTGACAAGTCTTGGAAGAGAACTGTTCATTACCATGCAAATGTAGATAACCCTTATCTCCAGGCTAATTGTCATACAGTACTTCTTTGCATTCCAGATAAATCTGGCAATTTTCCAGCCAAACCAATTTTCCAAGTCTCAGATATAATGCGCTAAAATAGACATTTAAATTGGAAGGTGGCTGCAACCTTAACTATGGAGGTGATATTGACTCTCCATGGAACAACTCCATAAAGAAGCTTATTTGTACAGTCTTTGCCCCCAAAGCTATACAGTTTAAGGGGTGATAGGTGCTGCTCAACAAACGTAAATGTTACTCCCAAAGTACACTCATTGACTTCAGTGGGACTTCATGAAGAGTAAGCATATCAGAACCTGGGCCTAAATAAGACATAGCACAGCAAAGAGATGACAATAAATACTAGATATTAGAGGACAAGCATTACAGTAGTGACAGATCATGAGTTGTAATTAATGTTATATATTTTAAAACGTTTCTTTATAAAAATAGTCTATTATATTAGAGTTTGTGGATAGAAAAGGACAGAAGACAGACTACGATTCCCAGTAAAGAGACCTAGGTGTTGCACATAGCTTTTAAGAGAAGGCATAGGAATGCAATTAATTGTTGCCAAAGATAATTTTCATCTAGAAAACACTGATGCTGCCTATTTGCCAACTGGGAAGCTAAACTCTACTTTCTATGAGCACTTGGGCAAGCAGATCATTTACATAAATGTTTGTGGAAAGTGAATACAAAAGGGATGTGGGTATGGCAAAAGCAATTTCATTTTTAAGGTGAGTGAATGTTCATGGCATTTTTTTTTGCAGTTTCCCCAGAAGTAAGTGTTACCACTGGGGCCATTATAAGTTCTGACTGTAAGATATTATCAAGTCCTTGAGGATAAAATCTCAGAAACCACAAGGATGTCTTCAATGCAGCAGAATCACTGCATTTCTACTGCACAAGGGGGCTAAGAAGTTCCACATAGAATGAAGAGAAATCTCCATGGTGTCTGATTGTGGGTCAGTTGGTGAGTGATAGCAGCATTGCCATAGGTGAGACAATAAGCAGTCTGTGTGGGTGTCTTGGCCTATATTTGTATTGGTAGATTTATTCAGGCTCTTTTTTGTGCAAAAGATTTTTTTCCTGTTATCAAAAATATTTTTAGCTAAACAAAAAATATTTTCCAAGTATATTCCTCCCCAAAATAAACCCCATAATAAACCACCCTGTGAGATTCTGATTCTAGGATGCTGCATTAATAGCACTCCATATGGTGTTGTGTTTTGCTTGCAATGATGCATGTTGTTTCTAAGGTTTGCGAATGCTCAGATTTTTATGTATTCTAACTCTCTGCCTGTCCTCTGTCTTTGGAAAAATGTGACACTTTTGGAGGTTTACCCAATGCCACCTAGAGCTGTTTTATGGAAATGATTGAGTTTTTATACAAGAACTTAAATTGTTTGACAAAAATGAAGGATTATGTGCTATTGCAATTTACATCTTCTACAGCTGTTTTGGGAATGATGGCTTTTCAAATTCTAGGTTATATTCACCTAAGGAATTTGTAAAACATTTTACTCTTTACACAATGACTAGTTCCAAAATAAATCAGACTTGGTTTAGCTCTTATTTTCCATCCAAAACCCATAGATATTTTTATTCCTTTATGGTTTATTCTTTTTGTTTTAGAATTTATTTGTACTGAAGTTCAGAGTTAAGCAATGTTATTAAAAAGTATAAGTAGTAAGATGCTGGCAGGACATAAAAAACCCAAATAATATCACTGCGGTGTATTACTTCCATGAAAGGGCTCACCAAAATTCAGTGACAGTATCATACAATCAGAGGAAGATTAGCCAATAAGAATTTACTCAAGGGGAAATTCTGCTCACCCAGATTTTTTTTCTCAGAAGAAAATACATTCTGCTGGAGAGATACTGGAGTTATGCCTTTCGCCCACCATGGGCTACTGTGGCACCAAACCAGTGGACAGCTGCTCACCAGCAGTAACAGCCAATACGGAGAGAGCAGAGGGGATGGAGACAGAGAGAGACACATGGGGCTTCTGGGGGAGGGTGTGGTCACAGACTGAGATTCAGACGGGCTAGTGGGGGGAGCAGACTGAGGCAGAATGAGAGTGGGGATGCAGGTCCACATGGGGGCATGGGGGAGGAGTGGTGGTTGAGTGGGGGTGCAGAGACACGTGGGGACAGGGGCAGATGTGTCTGACTGAATGGGAGCGGCTAGGAGTCAAACAGAGTCTGCATGGGGGAGGTTCCCCGACTCCCTAACAATCCTTTCCCCCCTCAAAAAACCTGTTCCATACTTTTCCCACTCAAACCCAACAACCCTCCAGGTTCACTCCCAGACTCCTTCCCAGCAATTACTTCCCTCTCCCTCAGTTCCTCCATTACTCCTGATTCCCCCAAGTCTTTGCACTGCTTCTGAGGGGTGCAGGAAATATGTTTTTGTATAGTAGTTTAAATGAATTATTACTAAAAGTTCTGTATTAATATACCTAGCAGGGAATAGATTTGTCAAAAACAAACAAACATACATACATTTTCTGAATCTTTTTCATTGCTTGTATTATTACAGATGTATTTGCTGACAGGTATTTTGAAATAAATTACCAAAATAATTGAAACTGGTATGATAATATTGTTACTATGCAGAATTTTAAACTAGTGTGTGAAGAATTTTTAATTTTTTGGTGCAGAATAAATAAACTATGCAGAATTTTAAAATAGTGTGTGAAGAATTTTTAATTTTTTGGTGCAGAATTCCCTCAGGAGTAGCATTTGTTGTAGTGATGTGTTAAAGGGAACATCACTGCTAGTGCCACCTAACCTGTCACATCCCTTCCTGACCATTTTCTTCCTGCGAGATGCTTCCCTTTCTTACTACTGCTCCACTCTGTGGTGGACTGTCCTTTCAGGGACTTAGTCCTCCAGTCAGGTCACATGTTCAATCTACCCTCTCAGGGAATATATAAAAAGTCTTAAACAGGACAGTCTTGGGGATTAAGCAAGGGTCTCAGGGCTTCCCCTTTGGTTGGGGGTCATGTGGTCCAGATCCTCGTATCTTGAGTGTCTTCCCCCAGCTAGATTCCCTGCGTCAGGAAGAGATTTCCATAGTTCTCCCTCTTTAGGGTTTCGTAGAAGAACTCAGACCCACCCTCTCTACCAGGCTCTGATCCAGGACCCAATGGTAGGCAGCTAAGACTTGCACTGTGGAGTACTACACAGCCACCTTCTTGGAACATTTACAACCAATCCTCTCTCTTCCCAGCTGCTAAAGTAAAGAATTAAATTCCACGATGAAGTTTTTAACTTTCGGAGAAGCAAGGTCCTTCCTTTGATGGCTTTGTACGGTCACTATCACCAGGCCTCAGCTAGCAAGAGCTCCTCTAATGCTCCTTTCCAGGAGCTCAGGATGTAGGTCAGCTCACCTCCCCGTCTGCCAGCTACTGAATTACTCTGCTCCCCTTGTTAATACTCCTCTAGCCTGTGCATGCTTTGCAGGTGAGGTAGGGCTGGACCACCTAGGCCCAGAGTAGCTCTTTAGCCCCTTCCTTTCCAGAGTGGAGTTTGTACTTCCCATCACATGATCTAATGCTTGTATCTTGACATTGTAATGTATTGGAGAATGCCCTCTACTGGATGGCATCAGAATTTCTCAAAGTATGGCATAACAAATCCTACTACAGAGTAGAATCCTATGCTATTAAAGCAGAAGGATCTGATTTCTACCCTTGCTGTCACTATGCAGTCCTGAATGTCATGGTGTTCATTATAGTGAAAACTATGACAGTTCAGGTGCAGATAGAGCTGTTACATATTTTTTTGAGGAGCTTTAGTGGATGGACGAGGCAAAATTGGAATTCTTCCCCTCCAGCTGAATTATGTAGTTTCAATTAAGTTCAATTGAATTAGTCTCTTGTTGTTGATAATGTTGCTGGTTGTTTTTTGTTTTGTTTTGCCTTTCTATCTCACCTCTGCACTCTTTGGGCCAGATTTTAAATCCCAACCTATGTATTTGCCCACACTGTACCCAGTTTTGTCATTTATGTGGCTAAGAAGCTAATTATGCCCACAATTCAGATAGTAAGAAGCACGAATAGTCTGAAGTGCACGTGTAATTACTCAAATGCAAAAAGGGAGATCCAGTTTAAGGCCAAACTGAAAATTGTGCCGTTACATAACATTATTCCAGCTAGGTATTCAATGATATGTGAATCAACATGTAACAAAATAAACAAGAGTTCTGAAATAAGTATCTCATAATACATGACTATGCAAAAAATAGGACTGATTCAAACAGAGTATTTAACAATCAGGAACTTTTTTATGAATATTGTACTTATGACAAGGGAAGAAAAAGAAGTAAACATGGACACCTATTTCACCAGCCAAATGCAGAGTCAAAAAATAATCATGAAGTAAATCATAAAGAGCTGACACTATCCTTGTAGAACACAAAACTTATGATATGAGATAGAAAAATATAGCTAGGTAAATGGCGTGGCCAATATATCAATGCAAAAATCTAAAGATTGCTAAGCTGACAAGAATGGAAAGTAGTGCAGCTGACAGAGAAGTTTATAACGACTGAATTGTTTAAAGCTCACATTTCACTCAATGTTAGTGCCATACAAGATATAAAAAGCAGGAATATTTACAGCTGTCTTATCTAAAGAAAACAGATTCAGAGAAAGACTTTCCAACTGTTTAAAAAAAAAAAAACTTTTCCGTCTACCCTACTTTGTGTTAGTGCAACTTGCTCACTCTCAAGAATCAGAGTTTTGGAGCCTATGCTGAGATTTCAGAGACGAAAAAAAGATTAGGATGTGGAAGTAGTGGAGGTGGGTCGACAGTGGGTCAAGGGCATACACTGACTAATGTGCTCTCAGGCTGTGAACTGTACTGCGTCTGCAATATTTGAGGGTTTATCAAAAAGTAAGAATGGAAGACATGAGTGTGCGTCTGTGATTAGTGCTGGGAAAGAGGGGTTCAAATCTGTGAAACTACTATAGCCACAGCTGGGTTGGTACATGAATTTTATTCTTTTGTGTAGCCTCTTATAAACCTTACCACCCAATGTGGATTAAAACCTACTGAGAAGATCCTGCTATAGAAACTCTAATCATGTGATCTGTAGGAGAAGAGCATGATAATTTGGTTCCAGTCAAAACATTTTCCTTTGCTTTGTTTTTTGGGTAGCAGTTTGATTTTGTGTCTTACTGACTTAAGCGTTCTGTACTGCCAAAGTTACTGCTGGATTATGTTATGTACCATTTTCCCCACTGTGCTTCATCCTATTATGTTACTTTTAGAATGAGCCCACTAGAGCATAAAGCCGTTTGGGGCCTCTGCAAGGGTGGTCTTGATGCACAAGCTACTGTACTACTAAAAATCAAATAGCCTTTAATGTAACAAATTTGTAATGTCCAAACACTTTGAAATAGAGCTGGTGATAATGTTTTAATGTGCAAGAGGATCCCATTAAAAAAAAAAATCTATGATGGCATTGGATATTTGTCTGTTAATTGACTTCTGAAATAATGTAAAATGAGAGAGACTGAAAGAGAAAATATATGGTTAGAAAGTTAAAAAATAGGGATTCTATTGTAGTACTATAGAAAGCTGGAAGTGAATAGAGGAATTGTTTTAGAAAGGATGTATTTAAAATAAGGCAAGCCTTTTTTGGCATTGTCCAAATGTTTTATAAATATGGAACATCTTTAGAATTAATATGACAGCCATAGCTGGCAACAGCAGACATGCAAGAATCAGAGTTGTGGTTTGAATGCAAATCTTAGCTCAGGCATGTTCAGATACTTTACAACACTGGTAGAGGAAAAGGTTTTAGTTCAGGAAAATATCAAGCAAAGCCCATTGTCTGCTCAGAATCCTATCCCAGTTTGTGGCCAGGAATTAAATCTGCTGCAGCCTTTTGCAATTAGTTGGCCAGTAATGTTATTGGGTCAGTCATGGTACGCTTTGTGTGCCAGGTCATTATTTAAGCAAAACCTAGGGCTTCAGTTTCGGTATAAAATCAGCCCCTGACCTGTGTAAACAGTGCAATTCATCAAAAGCCATCAGTTTGTTGAAATTGTTTTATCTACCTCAATATATGAATTTCATTGATCTACTGTTTATTATGATTTGATTCTCTCTGTTGACTCTGCTATGACTGCTAAGTACTTGTCAGTGCATCAGTAAAATGTCACGACTGGTGGTGAGAAATTCTAACAGCAAACTGCAAATGTTTTAAATGTAAATGTGCCTTTTTTAAAAAATAACTACTTAGTTTAGGAACCATATTTTAAAATATTGGCATATTTTAAATATTGATATGTTTTAATTTTAGCCTGAGGAAATCATTGCTACAATGTATTTTTGGCTGAGAGTTTAGTAGGATTAAATAAATTATCAGACCTTTTCACAGATAATGAGGAACATCCACAATTAAATAGGTAGCTGAACATTTTCATAGAGAACATAAAGCCTTATGCTTCACTGAGGATGTTGTTGTTAAGGCTCTAACCTGATGTCCATGAAATCTACATTCCATTCCTGATGGCTCTGCCATGAACTTACCGTGTGGTCTCTGATAAATCACTTATTCTTTCTGTGCCTCAGTTCCACATCTGTAAAACGATATTTATTATCCAAAAGGAGTGTTATGAGAATAAGTTATGTGGCAAAGTGCAATGCTACATTGATGAGGGTCACAGAAAAAGTATAAAAATGAATTCAGGACATAAGCCAACTAATAACTGCCTGGGGTTATGAAGAAATTTCTCCTATGGCAGGGGTCGGGAACTTTCGGCATGTGGCCCATCAGGGTAATCCACTGGCGGGCCGCGAGACATTTTGTTTACATTGACTGTCCGCAGGCATGGCCCCCCGCAGCTCCCAGTGGCTGTGGTTTGAGATCTGAGTACAGCTGACCTGGGGTAAGTGACTGGTCCTTTGGGACTGGGAGTAACCTGAATGTTGTGATTGTTGGTATAAAGTGACCATCTATCACATAGTCCAGCTTGCTTGGGTGGCAAGATAGACTGGAGTGCCCAAGGAGTTCACAGTGTTACAGTGCTTTAGGAGTTCACACTTTTTACCGGGTTGGTGAAATCTAATTATAGAACATATAACCAGTGTGGGGTTTCTGCCCTGCTTTTTGACAATCTGCCCTGAGGTTGGCACTCACGATCATGAATAAGGTTACCAACACTGTATTTCAAAAGTAGGGGATTGTTTTCTCAGCACCTCAACCTCAACCCTCCTCCTGATATTATCATTATCATCATTAATAATAATAAAATAAATAAAGAAGCAGCAGCACTCACCTACATTCGCCAGGAGTATGTATTGCTGCTTTTTACAGCACTCAGCAACTCCCGATCTTGTTGTAAAGAGATGTAAAAATAAGGGACTGTTGGCAACTCTAAGGAGCCACTCCAGACAGTGAGACACTCACATGCAGAGGAGTGGGCAGGGGCTGAGGTCCCCCTCTTTGGGGGTGGATCTGAGTCTCCCTGAAGAGTGGGAGCTGTGGCCTGGGAAATGAGAAGGCTCAGTCTGCTCAGACAGAAATCTGCTGAGCTGGGGGGTGGCCCAGCATCTGTCTTGTGTAGATTGTCCCTGTTGCTGCAATCCTAAGGGGTAGGTCCATGGTGTCAGAGACATGCCTGTGCTAAAAGGGCATGGTCTCCCAGTGAGGTGTATCGAGGGTTCCAGATCGCCTTAGTCCACACTGGTGTGATCTGGTATGGCAATTCCTATCAAAAAATGAAGTCACACTTGTGAGCGCTATAATATATGTGCAATAGTTCAGCTACAGTTCCATGTTCAATTACTACTGTTATATAGACACATTAGGTATATATACACAAGTACGTGGCCAGTTAAGCTTCTAAATAATCTTTTTATTAATGCATTTGTCCCATGTGCATGTGCAATAGTGGTAATTTATCTTAGTGGGCTTATTTTATTAAAAATTAGGCAATAGCAATTATGTTCCACCAAAACTGTTTTTAAAACTGTACCTAGCTATTATATGGATAGTTTGCATTGCATTTGGCAGTGTAGTGCTGCATGTAGTTATGGAACAGCAAGGGGATATTATTTGATTTTCTGTGTACTGTAGCCATAAGTATACAACAATCGCTCTCCCTTCTGCACAGGCAGCTAGTCATTTTTATTTCAGTTCAGATGCAGAATGTTTAGAGCAAATCACAGTACTCCCTCTCACCTAGACTGATAGGTGGGGTTTTTGTGGGTGGGTGGCCGGCCAGGTTCTGGCCCAGAAAGTGCACCAGGAGCAACTCCCATCCATTGCACTCCTACAAAGGGACAGGTTGCCATTGAGGATGCAATAGATATCCCTATTTATATTCCTGAAGGAGCTAATATTTGTACCCTGGGGTGTGTCCATAACACCTTTTACAACAATGTTAACTCTATCAACTTAATTGGCAATCAGTGAAGGTAAAAAAAATAACTCTAATGAAGACAAGCTCTTAAAGGGAAGGATTGAGAATGGAATTATATGCCTGTATCTCTAAAACTGTGAACCACCCTCCTGTGTGAGGTGAGGAATGAGGAGCACGTCACCACCTCTGACGCAATGCTAGACATGTCATTCTAGCATGCAGCCCCAGGAGCCCTTGAGAGGAATTTTGGCTGGCTGAGCCAAATTTCTTGCCTCCCTTCACAAGACTTCCCCTCCTCACTCACCTTGACCAGTGCTGGGGTGCCAGGGGAAGAATCCTATCCTTAAATTTGTCTTTCCATAATCTAAAATAAATGTCCCTTAGACTTAAAATGTTTGGCTTTTTATGGCTGGGAAAACAAACAGTTCCTGTCAATTACATTATAAACTAGAGACTATACTTAAAATGCTTATTTTACATGGGATATTTACACTAGAATACATATGCTCAACCTATTTGCTGAAAAAACAGCATTCAGCAAACTGCTTGAGTGTGTATATCTGTGTTTCATTTTCAGCTTCTAGAATACAAGGTTAATAGATCTGATTCACTGAAATAATCTAGTGTTACATGAAATAACTGGACTGTATGATATCACATTATATATCAAGGCAAGCCTTGTAATTTTTCAAGAATTACTAGTTTAAATCATTTCTCATGGAGAAATTTTTCCTCAATGACTAATTGACTATGTTTTATCTCCATTTGGTATTTTATTTTTATGACCCTAAGTTATTTTCCATATGCAGCTTGCTGAGATATCACTTTTTCCAAACATACAGCATTTTTTCTACAAAGAGCCCTTTGACCCATTCCAAAACAGTGCATACAATATTATGTTTGTAATAGGACATACTGAACTTCTTCCTCTTCATTCCCAATCACTTTGGCACATAGAATATTCTGTTTATTAAATTCAGCTCAGCTCATATTAATGATAGGTCGAGTGACAACCCTCAGATATGAACCCCCTAAAATTTCAAAGGTTAGGATTTGAATCTATGCATCTGATCCCACCCCTTCAGTTCTGAATGGGATATAGGTCAGATCCTAAAGACACCACATTTTCTTATTCCACTTCAGATACAGCCAAAAATGCCATGAAAATAATTGTTCTCCTAATGTTTCAGTCCAGGATGTAAGAAATATTGCAAGATAACTGAGTTCATGCCCTGATCTCAGAAATATTTCTTCCGTTTTCAACACCATTCAATATGACCCTATTTTAGTGTCTAATCCTGGTCCTGATTCAACCTGAACTCCAAAGCCTAGTCTAAACCTAATATGTATCCATGGTTTGCTTGCATGGGTATTATGTGTGGGTAGCAGCTACATGTATGAATGATTCTTAGAGAGAGAGAGAGAGAGAGTCACGCACAAAAGATTTCACTGGTGGTGAGGTGTTCAGGTTCTAAAAGGAACTGCATTACAGATAAAATAAGCATTTCTCCAAAATCTTACTGGTATGTATTCAGATAAACAGAATTTCCAAGATCATATGCAGCAGTGACATAGGGTGACTCTCAATAATGTTACTCTACCTTAAACCTTCTCTTTCTATCTCTAGTTAATATGAAGCAAGCAGTTTTTCACTGGAAAGTCATATTACTTACAATAAAGAAAACAGCCTTTTCCCCCTAGTTCAAGTTTTTAAATGGTGAAGCCAAGGGCCAGTACAAACTTCCAGATGCTGCACAGTAATATCTTGCATTTTCAGAGGAAACTTTTAGATGAAATCCCAAAGCAGAGTTGACAGTACAGTGTATGCTAAATTGGAATCTAGAATTTGATTTTTAATGGGTATGCTGGGAAAAAGTCATAAAATTAAGTCTATTCATAAGCATTCCACTTCCTTTCCTATCTCACAGGGGTATTGCAAGGATAAATGTATTCAAGCTTGAGAAGTGCACAAATAGGCCAGATAGATAAAGAAGATTTAGCATGGACAGCATCTCAGACTTGTGCCCAGGGTTCATATTACAATTAAAAGAAATATATTTGCATATACAATAGTCTTCTTTGATATTATATAAAAATAGGTATTTCCTTTCATTGTACAATTCCTTCGTGAGTAAAAACCTCACTTCTTCGGATGCATCCGAAGAAGTGAGGTTTTTACTCACGAAAGCTTATGCCCAAATAAATCTGTTAGTCTTTAAGGTGCCACCAGACTCTTTGTTGTTTTTGTAGATACAGACTAACACGGCTACCCCCTGATACTTGTACAATTCCTTGTAAGTCTGACTAAAATAGAGATCTGGTTTCAGGGAAAATACTAACAGACTGTAAACTATGAATCACAATTCATTTTTGTTTGTTTGGTTTGTTTATTTTTGTTGGTCTGGTCTGACATCATCAACACTAACTTTTTGAGCTGGAATGCTGTTATCCACAGAGGAGTTGTTGAAAAATGTGGTTTTGATTTGATAAATACTGTAGGAATATTACCCAAAGGAATTCAACTAGAGAAAAATATTTGATGCTCGTTCATTTCTCATCTTTGCCAGAGCTTTGATATAATAAGGCCCACTAGGGATACTAAACCTGATGATGTTGCTGCTGATACATTTTTTACATGTTTGGCATGTTATGGTTTCTTCTATCCTCAATAAATGTAAATAGAATTTGCACAATGGAGTCACTTTGGATGGCAGCTTTTTATTTTTCCACCTTGCTAGTTTCAAGTCCATAACCCTTAAAGAATTCAAGAAGCATATGCAGGTGCCTCTTTGTTAGCTGTTACTAGATGCCAGGATATAGGATGTCAGTTAGAATTATGACCATGGTTCTGCACATTTTCTTATTGCTGCCACAGATGGCAAAGTAACTGTACCATCCAGCCTTTTTAAAAATGTAACCAGTGGCTGAAAAGATGGATCAATAACTTCTGTTGTCCAAACTCATAACTCAATTAATTTGGTTTTGCAGCTGAATAGAGCACTCAGTAAACAGGATACCAAGAGTGGCAAATTGCTGTATGTGAAATAACATGTTTTGTTCATCTCAGATACTGTCACCATCAGCACAACCAACAAAACAGTATTCCCAGATGAGTAAATTATTGCATATTATGCTGCTTATATAACTGTGCAGCATTTCTTCAGTGTATATGATTCTTACAAAGATTGTATGTTCTCTTTAGAATGGTGATGTGTTTAATAAGAATGTAAATTATTTCTGAAATTCATTATTAAGTATGTGAATTGCACAGTATATTGACTTAGTAACTAAAGTGTTAATTATTGCACATTACGCATATTTCCTAAGCTAGAGTCCACTCAGCTGGATTGTTATTCAGTAGAGGACCCAGGGACCTGTAATAGGATATTTTTATTGCAACTAATGTTATAGTCTGCACCTTTTGCAATGATTTTGTCCAGAGACATAGCTGTGTAGAAGAAGAGCTTGAGTGCTGCTAGTGAAAATGGTAATTGTTTTTAAACTGGTTAAGCTGCTTGTTTGATCTCTACCACTCTGTAGAAATCTTTACTTAATTTAGTAAGCATGTGTTAAAAGAAAAACAAGTATGTGCTTTTGTGATTGGTTAATATGCAGAACACTATTAGCTAGGTTCTCTAATGAGGTCAGCCCTTTGGGCCCTCAAGGGGTGCAAATGGGCTATAATCTGACTGTTAGTTCCTAGAATTCCCCTGGTGAGGTGAACTGTCTGCTACTTGTAACTGCCAGATCCAGGTCTGTACCTCAGGAGTATAGGGAGCATGCTGAGGGACTGAGAGACCATGTTGCAGTGGGGAGGGAGCATGGAGGAGTAGAGTTCCACTACCTCAATCCTCCACTGGCTTAAGGTCCCTTAAGAATGCTACATCTGTGGTGTAACTTATGCTGTCCAATTTAACAGCAGCTCTAGATGGTGTCAAAATGGGAGCCAGCCCCCGTACTCAGAGAGCTGTAACCAGCAGTTAAGAGTTGCAGTTAGTGCTCATATTAGACCACTTTGTATATTGAAAATATTGATGTACCCCACAGAGTGCTGTTGTATGGCAACAGGTGTATGCCCAGTCCATTATTTTGGCCTTGAAGTCATTTTCTTGACATTGAAAATTACCATTGACCCTAAAGATGTGCCCAAATAATATCAGTTCATTATCTTATGTTAAGAAGGATCAGGAATTCAGCTAACCAATTTAGACATTCTAAATATATCAAATCATATGTTACCTTATGAATCATATTCATACTGCGCCTCTCCCAGGGCTATGCTTAAAAGTCCAGAGCCATAAGAAAGAACAAGATTATAAGCCATTTTCATCAGTGAGATATTTCCCAACATTTCTATATAGTTTGATATTGTATTTGTTTACTCTCCATAGCTGACACTTCACCTGTTAGGCTTCTTAGAGTCTTTCCTGTATGTAATATCTCCAGAAACACCAATACCAAAATTAATTAGTTGAACTCTAATTTACTGGGGTGTTTATTACTTTGGTTAGATGACTGGACATAAATTCTGGTTGAAAGGTACAATCCTGCTTCTATGGATGTCAAGTGGAAAGTTACCATTAACTTCATGGGGCATGCAGGATCAAGCCCTAAGTAACTGGTTATTAAACTCATGCTTAGCATGGACTAACCAACAACTTCTCAAACTTTATATAAACTTTAACAATTTGATTGAAGTTACTCTCTCTAAGCATCCTACACTTTTTGCCATACATTAGTGCACTACAGAGAGAATTGAAATAGATTTTTTTGAAAAAAATGTATTGATGTCATTGTTTTAATGGTTCAAGTTAATTACAACTTTTGAAATAGACGCCTAATTTAACATATTTTCAAATCCTTCACCATTAACTTCTACATGTTTGGCACTCAAAATAGTAAGCTTAAATGGAGGTTTCTCTTTCACGGGTAAAATATGTTAAATCAGTGAAGGTTTAGAAATTCCAAGGCTGCTTTTACAACATTCATAAGCAGATTTCTTTAGGGAAAGCCATTCTCTGTTTGAAATCTGATCTCTCTTGACAGATATTTAAAAAGCAGCATATCTGATGTTTTCAAATCCTCTTGTGCTGCTGCTTCTTCAATTCTGTATGTATGTGGGCATGACAGGAAAAAGGAGGATTATTTATGCTCTATGAGGAAATACTAAATAAGAATCAGATCCCATTGCTGACTTCTGCAGATTTTTCCAACATTTCCCACAAATATTCAGTATTTGGCTTTTGTCATGTTAACAACAAGCATAATGGATTAGGTGTACCTATAATAAAACAAAGCAGGCTGCATGAATCCAAATGGATGATTTTTCAAGACTGCAGAACATTTAGCCTGAGAAGGAAACACATTCTTAACCATTGGGATACCAAAAAAAAAAAAAAAAAGGAATTTATATCATCAGCCCATAAGAAAAAAGTCTCATGGTTTCTTATACATATACAGTGGGAATAATTAAAATATTTCAACTGGGGTGTAAGATTTTACCCATTTAAGAGTTATTTATATATATATATTAGTTCCTGGATTAGGAAAGTAGCTATGCACATGCTTAATTTCATGCTTATGCAGGACAACACTTAAGGATGTGTTTAATTGCTGTGTAGTGAATAGTGACCCTTTCCTGAATATCTGTAGAATTGATAACATCTTTCAAACCAGTGAAAATATACTCACTACATATGACAGTCACCATCTCCATTTGATGCACTATGTTAAAAGAAATTATTGCATTTTCTACTTTTTCAGCAAGAGACTATAGAAATTATAGGGGAAGCAGTGTGACCTAGTGGGGAGGGCACTGGCCTGGAAGTTAGGAGACTTGGATTCTATTTCTGTTTCTGTCACTGATCTGCTGGGTGTACTTGGGCAAGTGACTTCACTTCTACATGTGTCAGGTTCCCCATCTGTACAATGGAGATAATGATCCTGTCCTCCTTTGTAGAGGGTTTTGAGGTTTACTGATGAAAAGTGCTATATAAAAGAGTTACATATTGTTATCATTGCTCATCATATAACCATAAGTGTGAGATGCCATAGACTTCCAATCAGCGGCTATACTGCTACATTCAAGGAGTGTGGATCCTGATGTTGTTTTGCGATAGGAAATCTGGACACGAGGATACATGCTTATTTGAACCACCTACAAAAAAATATCTTCCCAGTTAGTAAGGAATGATCAAAATAAGTCTAGCCCATTTTTTTCCCTTTTACTCACCTTGTCTGAGGACAGTTGTAGTAGGAAATAAGTGCTATACTACAGCTCAAACTGCCATTAATGTGTCAACTGCTTTGTATGCTGGTTCCTGGAGATATATATATTTGTTCTTGGGGCTCTCTTCAGAGGTGAAATAAGTTGATTTTGCTCCATTCAAGGGAGTTCATCAACCTCTGATTCACTGAAATCTTCAGGGCCAATTATTCTGTTAGGAAAAACTTCTCACTCAATTTGTATTTCAAGTACCTTCCACCTGCATTGTTTGCAGTTTGAATATGTGCTGCAGTGCCCTCTGGAGTTGTGGAATTGTTTCTTGATGTGGTAAAATACTTTGGGACCCATTTTTAGATCAAAGAAGACACCATGGTTGTCTCATCTGTAGTGACTAGGACATGTTGATTATCATGGAATGGATGTAATTTACTGCCCTGAATTGCAGGCAATGATACTGCTCTTTTTCACATCTCCAGACCATGCCTCTGCATTGGCTCTCCACCCTGGTAAACAGTCATCTGAAAATCTAATCTACATAAAGGGGTCCCCCCATGCTAGTGAATCTATCACTGTTCTGGGACTGATGCTTATAAGTGCATGGAAATACATTATTTCAACCATTTTGATAGCATGATTCTCAGAGGGTTTGAAAGCATTTACAAAAAGGAATAGTTGGTGCTTGACTCCATGTCCCCAGCAAATAAAGATGGATTTTATCCTGCAGCTTACACTGGAAGATATTAGGGCTATCACTACCTGATCTTTGAGAAACTTCTCCTTGAATATGGGTGTCATGCCTCACCTTTCACTGTTTTCTTCACTACAACTTCCACTCCCAGATGAGTGACTGTCTGAGATGGCACCAAACTGCTCTTCTTGAAGTTAACTGTGAAGCCAGGGTTCTGCACTATTATTAGGGTCAAGTCCATGGCTAAATGGGAGTTTATCCTTGACATGTCCCACACGAAGATGTCACCCAGAAAAGGATGCTTTCCCTGTATCTGCAAGTAAGCAATAATTACTGGCTGCACCTTGGCAAGAAGCTTGTGGGTGATAGCTAACTTAGCAGAAAGGTATGATAAACAATTCAGATGTGTAGGCAGGACAATGACCTTTCAAGGTCCCTTCGAGTTCCAGTTCTATGAGATAGGTAAGAATGAACTTCTGGTGGAAAGATATGGTTAGTAGACGCAGATACAGAATCCATTTTTGCAGAAGGGTGGATATCATAAAGTTATCTGGCTGGATGTTGGAGAAGTTAAAGATCAGGGTTTCCACCCAGAATTTCCCATATATGATGGATTTGCTCAAAATATTTAATATCCAGAATTGTTTTTATTCTACCTGATTTCTTAAGAGCAGACTCTTACTTTATTAAAAGTAGGAAAGTAGATTCTCCAGAATCTCTTAATGAGGACCTGGTTCAATTTAAACTGTCTGGATCAGATGATTGAATCAAAACATATAGTCCTGGGTTCTAAGGTGTTCTTGATCAGCTGAAGTGAGCTAAGGGCAGCTGAGTAAACTCTGTGACAGTGTCTTCTCATAATTTCTAGGACCTGTTTTTGACCATATTTTTCTCATTCATACAACAAGGAAGCTCTACTCTGGGCAGAATGGGGTGCTTTTCCACTTCAGGGATATTTGTGGTGAATTCTTTCCTGATATGAAGAAATGGTGGGATCTTGTGAATATCTCACTCCTGTTTCCTTTGTATCAGGGTCTCTCTCTGTAATGTTAGTATCATTTTTATGGTAACTGGTACTGTTGTAGGGGCAAAAGGACCACCATTTTTATTGAAGTACTGATGCCTTCTCAGATTTGGAACGGAAGTATATGAAATGCTAGTCCTTTTCTGAATTCTCTACCATCACTCCCCAAACTGATTTCTTATCTAGAAAACCTGACTAAATATTGAAAAAAATACTGATAGGAAAAGACACCTGTCAAATAAATTATTCTCCTATTACTATCTGATCATCAATGGACTAGCTGGTTTGTCAAATACTAAAAACATTTGCAAACAAATTATTTGAAAAAAAAAATCATATAAATTATCCTTAATAGATAATTTGACAGGCTATGCTCCCTGAAAAAGAGCTATTGGAGCCAGCTGGTTGTCTGAAAATCTGCTTCTGCAAGAACAGCCACAGATAACTCTTTGCAGCTGTGTTTGTGGCTAGAGAGCTGGGGGAGGATTGTATCCTGTGTTACCTTGGATGTATTGGTGGTGAGGGACCAGAGATCTTTTATTCCTGGATGGACTCCATCTCCATAGTATCAGAACTCCATTCACTACTGATTGACAGTAGCTGTAGTTGCCTACCTTCACCCATGTATCTATCACAAATTAACAGACCTTAAATTGGGAGAGAGAACTATCTTCCAGGCAAAATACCGTGGAGTTTCAATTATAATTCCTTTAAAAATCATTGCTGATATTACTATTGAGTAAATTAATAGTTTATTACTAATAGCAGTGGGAGGCTGGGTATATATAAAAATGTTTTTAAAGCTAATTAAATGCAAATCCAAATTATCTATTTATGGGTTTTCTATAGCTCTAATCTCTGTATCTCTTCCCCTTATGTATATGTTTGTTCTTTTTCATTCAGAGCAAATACATGGAGACTGCTACTATAGTCTAGTCTTTCTCTACCTCCTTTGGACTCTGTTTCTGTCTCAAGTACAGACTTGAAGACAACAAGGCTAATATTCAGTTTGGCTATGTCAATATTGATTGGGAAGGTAAAACACCTTGACTCTTGATGTCTCAACTATAATGCAATGAATGGTTAAAAATCCAGCTTGCGTCCATGTCACTCAATATGACAATTAGAGACAGCTAGATTTATATTACAAGGCTTTGGTTATGTGCAATACAATGTTACCTTCCTTCTCTTCTGTTAGTCTTGTAACATAAATGTCTCATCTGCTGTTACATGCCGAGAACTGAGGACAACACTTAGCATAGTTCTAAAGTCTAACACCTGAATTTCTTAAATCTATTCAGCATGTCTTTCTTGTGACCTCATTTGTTTGGCTTGGGGTTTGGGCTGTTTCCAGAACCAGTAACCCACTTGTTTGGTTTTTTATTCCTATTTCATTTGTTGGCTGTTGTTTCAAGTGTCATTTGTCTCCACATGTTTTCAGGGACTTGTTTCTCACACCTCTTTCATCACTGATACAGAGAAGTTTTTCCTGACCCTAAAGGTGGCCTGGGAGGCAAAGTGAAAATTGGCTTGTGACCATTTAAAAAAAAATTGGTCATTTATGATGAATAAAGTAGGTCTGAAAGGTTTTTCTGTCAAAAGATAAATTAAATAAAATTATACTTCTGCTTGTTTTAAATTAAAAATTTAGGACCTGTCCAGCTGGGAAGACCTTATGGTGATTAGAGAACTAGTAAAATTATAACATCACAAGAATTAAGAAACAAAGCTCAGCAGGCTAAAGGGGAAATAATTTTGAATTCAACTCTTTAAAACAATTTAAAAACTGTTTGTGTTAAACTCCAATTGCTAATGAAGACTTAGGAGAAAAGAGGTCTCTGTTAAAGATTCAATATCCAGGCCCCTTTAATTAACGAGTGAGAGCTCAAAGAATGCCTTGCTGAGGCCACCAAAAAGTCCCCTTCATATCCTGAGGTGACCAGAATTCGCATTCCTGATATTTCTAAAAGAAAAAAAAAAAAGGCAGAAAAAATGTCCTCTATTTAAAACAAAAACAAACAAACAAAAAGCTTCCAGGCCTCCTATCTATATCACAAAGAGCCAATTAATTAATTAATTAAAATTGGGACAAACAAGCCCAGTTTAAAGGAAAAGCCTTTGCTGATCAGGTTACCTTTAAAAGTAGAGAAAGACCTGAACCAAAACATTGGATCCAAACATTACCAAACTTCAGCAGGTTCATAATCCTGACATGGATCAAATTTTACTGCGTAGGTCCATCTCTAATTGAAACGATACACTAGATAGACCTCTAATTGAGTCAGCCCATAGGAACCCCCAAGTCCATATGTTGGATATAAGAAGTAGGACAAAGGAGATGTCATACTGAATCAAACCATTTTTCCATTGAGTCTTTAATCTGCCCCTAATATTAGCCATGCTGTGACACTTCAGAGGTAGTCAATCCCCTCTTTTTAAGGGACCTAAACAATTACACTGTACACACTGGTAGTGAAATTCTTTATGCACTACAGGTTAATAAGTGGGTCTGCCACCCTGGAGAAAAGACAAAGGTCCATTATAGGGACAATGCCCAGGGTGATACTTTCCCCAGTAATCCCTGCTCTCTGACTCCCAAGAAAAATCCTTTTTCTAGCTTTATTTCTTGGTCTTCTCCTGAGTTGGTGGGTGGAGTGGGGAGAGGTTACTAAAGCGTCAGTAATTTCTGCAGGGCCAGAACAAGAACTGACAGAGGACTAGTGAAGGTGCAAGGACTTGGTTTATATAAGTTATGCATCCTTCCTTGTGTCTCTATAACTTGCTCCTGTGCAGTCAGTGCAGACCCCACTCCACTCCATTGTCCTTGGGATTGGTTATCCTGATGTGATAAGGGACGCACGCCTTATTGCTCTTTTATATAAGGATCGCTTCACCCATTACTAAAAGGCATGTATCCATTGCTGAGGTGGGAGGCAGCAACAATTAAAGAGTGCAAAGCAACACTATACAAGCCAAATGAAGAATGATTTAACCCATGGAAACTGCAGAAGAATTTTAGGAGCCAAAGCTTTGATTCGTCTGACTTCCTCAACCACAACATTGCATTAACATGGTTTTCTTTGCATTAATGTCTTTGATGTTTAAAAAGAAAGAAAAAGAGATGCATGATTGATTGTACATTCGAATAAACACACATTGAGATTCAAATAAGCACTCAGAGTAACTCTTGAACATCCTCACAAACATAGGGGAGCAACTGACTTTACGTCAATGTGTGGTGAGTAGTGGAGCTCTAGATATAGGCACACCTCAGCACATTGTTAAAAATTAGTGGAAAAGCACATATTGTGTATTTGCATGTTAGTTCAATAACTTCATTATTGGTCAATCAAATGTCTTCAAACATATCAAAGGTCCTTATTCTCCTCGAGTCTAAAGTCCATGGTAAATGTAAACTTTTACAAATAGGGTGTACAATGGAGTTATCTGAGCATGTTTCTTAACTGGTGAAAAAGTTTCTTAATGCTTAAATGACAAGAACAGGCTATTGACATTTTACCAAACTTCAGAATAATCATCATGAGAAATATCATTACAAAAGTGCATTTTTTAAATGTTAGAATTGTCTGAAAACAGAGGGTCATAAAGGAATTTCCTCCTCAATTTTAACAATAATGCTTGGAAAAGTGTAAATCCAGTCTAGCTACTTGAGAGTCTGCCACTGTTGCTCTTTAGGTTTAGATATAAAACAAAACTATATTTTACAGAAGCAGTCCCTAGAGGCCAAGGGGAATACTGGCATCTCAGGGTGATTATTCATTCTATCAATCCTCTGATTATTCATTCATTCATTCACTTACTCATTCATTCATTGCTGCTAAATCAGGAGGAGAACTTACTTATTCACGTTATAGCTGCAACACTGACAGATCAGCTATGAATGATTTTATATGTTAGGAAGATGAATACATAGGAATGAGTGACGTAGTGCAATTAAAACAACAAATTCCAAGCAAATAAGTTACTTCAGAAAATTCAAAAGACTAATCATTTGATTATTTTTTAATAGCAATGTGGAGTTCTGCATTTATCGCCTGATGGAACTCCTGAAATGCATTGTGTGGCTTCAAAAGCAGTCTAGGATTCTGAATAGGACACTATAAACCTGATTTCAACAGATTGAAAACAAGATGTGACAAGCAGTTTGACACTAGCCCTCTACTAATTTCCGCTATTTGTAAAGAGGCACATCTGAATGGAAATAGCTCAGCAGAATGGGTCAGTATGGTTGAGGCCATGTCAGTCCACACATAAAAAACTCAGAACAGGGGGAAATAAGGAGGCATTGATTTCCAGTGAAAGCCCCCAGAGTCTGGGGAAAGCAGCCAAAACGAGGCACCAGCTGCTCTCTGCTGGAATCTTTTGTGGAAGAGAGAGAAAGCTAGGGAAAGCTGGTGGGTCTGAAAGGGGAAAACGAGACAGAAATCAAGATAGAAGATGTGCTGCTGACTGCCTCAACAATGCTTTATTCCCCAAGCTTAACATTCTCAGAAAAAGAGATCCCACACCCTCAAAAAAGATTTTAACATGTATGCAATATATTGGGAACAATTCCAATGGGAATTTCTCATGCTCCGTCACACTCCCTGGATTCAGTTGTGGGGTTTGTGTGTGTATTTGTGGGCTTTTTGTTTTGTTTTTTAACTGCTCTGATCTAAAGATGGAAGAAAATACTCAGTGTGATTGCAGCTCTTCATTTGCATAATTGCATTATGACAACAATTTTAGGGAGATAATAAATGGAGGATATTCTATTTGAAGTTTTCTGCCTGTAATAAGAAAATCATCCCCAGCTTCTTCTTAAGCACCTCCATAATGATTTCATGCTATAAATGAGAGTGAAAAACTCTTTAAAGTTTTATTTCTAGCAGTGAGTAATAACTCTCTTGTTTCAATCCTATACACTGCAGGCAGTGCATCCCGCAATGGAATAAAATATTCATGAAAGGGCTCAAAGTGAGCATATATCACTAAGTTTCAGACGGCCTCCAAAGTTGCAAATGGTTTGTGCTCTTCTCTAATTAGGCCTATATATGCTCTCCATAGTACTTTAAAGATGTAATAGGCCTAGACCAAAACTCTAGCATCATACACCCAATAACTTTGGATCCCGATCTGAATTTGGAAAATAGAAAGCCTCTGTTGAAGGGACCAATCCATCTGGTTAGATTACATGATACTTCAAAACAGGCCACTTTCATGGTAGGTCTTCATGACTATTTAACAAAGCTGAATAATTCCACCCAAGTGTTTGAACTTTGCATGAGAAACTTTCATTGTTTTCCTTCACTGAGAGACATTGCTCACCTCTAGTTACTCAAGTTAACAACTTAAGGGTTTTGTTTTATCTTTTCTGGATCTCTGGAAGCAGTCAAAGCAGTGGTGGCCAGAAGTTTGAGATCTTTTCTGCTGGACAGGTATCAGTTTTACATGCTTTTGTCCTCTCCAGATTAGATTATTGCAATGCATTGTACTGGGGGCTACACCAAAAAAAGCCCTCTAAAACTTCACCTGAGGGCAAAGTGCCCCCTCACTTAGTAGTAGGGTTTCCCACAAGAACATTATGTCTGATCAAGTCTGCAGTTCCAAGTGCAATTTAAAGTTTTGATTTTAGTCTATGAAGCCCTAACTGTCCTGGACCCTGGCTAATTTAGAATCATACCTCTTTGTGTGATACCTGAGAACTTCAGATCACTTGGGGTACCTGAGCTAATAACTCCTCCCTGTGTCTAAAGGAGGAGAGTTGGTGACAGCTTTATTTAAGTAAATGGTCCCTGATACACATTCACTCCCCCACTCCTTAGCCCAGCAGTTTGTCAAACTTCAGAGCATGCTGCAAGGTCTGCCTAAGGGCTGATGAATTTGTGCTCTCTCTCTCTCTTTTCTTTGGATGGTACAATGGAAACTACTTTAAGCTAGCAAACAAAATACCATCAACACAGTTAAAATCTATCCTTAAGACCTCTCTGTTATCAGTCTTTTCCCCCTCCTACTTCACACCTCTAGGTTGTCATATATCCTCCTCCACCCCCCCTTGTTTTTCACTGTCACTGCCTTCATGCCTCAGAGCAATGCTTTCTCAGACTGTAGGCTCACTTGAGTTCCAACCTCTCATGCTTCCCCGAACAGAGCTGCAATATCCCCATAGAGATCGTAAGCGCTGCAGAGAAATATGGGGGCTGCCAGGGAAAGGCAGAACATGAGTGATCCTGAAGGTATAGTACTCCCCTGATCGATGAAAATGATGGAGCCCCATCCTGTTATGGTAGTTTGGGAAGCTGTGTGTGTGTGTGTGCATATGTGTGTGTGTGTGCACGCACATGCGAGATTATACTGGTGTGACAAAATTTTATTCTAAATTCTGCCCTGATTTGAATAGTAAGGCTGCTGAAGTTCATGGGGCTCCACAGAGGTGCAAGGGTCTGCCAACATTCATCTCATTGTAGGATCGGGGCCTCAAGAGAAATAGAATCTTTAGTAATTCAAGACTTCTGAGTAGCAACAACTGCTATTCACTCAAACAGCAAAACACTTCAATACGCAAGAATTAGTGCTTATTCTTTTCATTCTCATTCGTGCTTGAGGCATCCTGTACACACAATATTAGGGTTAGAAGGGTTCAGCCAATCTAGTGACGTGGTGTCTGAAAATCCCTAAGTGTATACAGTGCCCAGAAGGTACTTCCTTTTGTATCACTGGCTTCAGACAATGAATAGTTTGGGTTTTGGCTGGGCAGGCGTAAAATAAAGCTGAACAAGTTTTGCTTCAATAAACCTAAGCTGCAAAGAAAAGCAGACCCAGATTGCACTGAGGGGCCAGGTGCCCTGGGAGCACTCCGTGTATTTATTAAATAACACCAATTTAAACAGAAACACAGTATAAAATACATTTTAATTGAAGAAAGTGGCATTCCCTCTTGCCCCCAATTCAAACAGTGAAATGAAATATCTTGCAATATAGTGTGTCAGAATACAGCCATTTATAAAACTCACTAAACTCCTCCAGAATAATCTATTTCCCTACTGTCTTGTTATGTAGATTTATTGGAAGGTGCCTTAAAATACTGCGGTTGTTTAGCAATTATCATCTACATTTAAAAAAAAAGTCATAATACTGTATACTTGGAGCTGCTTGAACATTAAATCCATAACTTCTGTTCTGCCCCGCCCCCTCCATTTTAATGTGTCCACAGTTCATCCAAATTATTCCCCATTCACTTTCTTGCTCATTAGTCAGATGACTGATTTGACAAAATATACCACCACCACTTGGACTCTAGTTTGTCTTTTCATTGCACACTGTATCCAAAAATGGCTGATAAAACTAGCTAAACGCTATACTGCAGATCCTCGGCTTGTGTAAACTGTTGTAGCTCCATTGAAGTAAATGGAGCTGGGATAATTTACATCAGCTGAGGGTCTGGACCTATATCAGGACCCAGGACTACATGTTAGAAAATGTAATTTGATTGCGGTAGGGCAAATGAAGGTCACCTTTTAATATATGGCCTCTCAAATGTCTTCTACAGAATATAGGAAAATAGTAGTGCTTTCTGATAGCCCACCACTCAAAGATAGGTTTGGAAAGGATGGAGTTGGAAATCATAATTGCTCCTTAGACAGCCTACTGTGCTGACATTCATGCCTCTGTCTGTAAAATGTTTGTCATCTTTCCAAATTATATTTCTAAAAATAAAATGTCTTGTGCAGGTTAATTTGCCTCCACTTACTTTCATATTTCCCCTCACAGAGGCTTCCTAAAGGCAGAGTCAAGGACTATAAAGGTTAGGGCAGGCTAGTTACAGTAAATAGATCAGTTTTATCTAATGGGAAGCAGTTAGATGGAAATATCCACATGAAGCTTAGAAGTATCTTAAAAGAAACTGAATAAGAGTAGGAGAACACTTCAACCTCCCTGACCACACAGATGTAAAGGTAGCCATCTTACAGCAAAAAAACTTCAGGACCAGACTCCAAAGAGAAACTGCTGAGCTCCAGTTCATTTGCAAATTTGACACCATCAGATCAGGATTAAACAAAGACTGTGAATGGCTATCCAACTACAGAAGCAGTTTCTCCTCCCTTGGTGTTCACACCTCAACTGCTAGCAGAACACCTCACCCTCCCTGATTGAACTAACCTCGTTATCTCCATACTGATTTATACCTGCCTCTGGAAATTTCCATTACTTGTGTCTGATGAAGTGGGCATTCACCCACGAAAGCTTATGCTCCAATACTTCTGTTAGTCTTAAAGGTGCCACAGGACCCTCTGTTGCTGAATAAAAGTTGAGCATACTGCAGTATGGGGAAATTCCATTATGTGCTCCACACTCACATTCAGCAGTGCAGCAAAACACTCAGATATTTCAATTTATGGTTGAGTTCCTCTTGGACTACAGATGGAAGGATCATCATGAATAGCAGAAGTCAGAGAGATGAAAACAACATGATTTTTTATTAGGTTTATTTTGTTGGATGAATACCACCCCCTTAGACTTATCAGTCCATGTTCCACAAACTGATGCTAACATAGTCCATCTCTTGATCTCAGATTCTTGTAGAATATAGAGATTTTAAGAGCATCACAGAATTTAGAGGTACAATTGGCCTATTATGTCACATCTAACAACACTGAACTCTGTACATCTGCTACAACAAGATAAAGTTTGTTTTGAATGAAAACAAACTTTAGTGAAATTTTTGCCAGAGCCTAAAGTGGCTCCTGAAAGGCAAACTGACATCATGTAATTATCTTGGCTATAATCCTATAAGTCCTTGCACCACATAAGGTACTGCAAAGTTGTTGTGGTCCAGCCCAGCTGTAAGCAGCCTATGATTAAAATTCTGTGCCACATATCCAGTAGGAGCAGCACAGAAAGCACTGTCCAAAGGAAGGAGGAGCAAAGCCAGCTTTTACCCTTGGAACTGTGTGCTACTGCAGAGGCTGGTGTGGTCCCCAGCATAAATTAGAGAACACAGGGGCTACTCAAATTTACAGCAGCCTCCCAAAGGCCACTTGCAGGCTGCTCTAGGGCTCCAGAACAGCCCAGAATCCTCCATAGTGTTCTGCGCTATGACCCTACCCCTTTATATTCCCAGCACTGCCCTTGTATTAGTATTTATGATGGGGACAGTCTATGAGCATGTAGAGTGACCTTATGATGTGCCTATGAGGAGACAATTTTCCTCTGCTCCTGTGCAGAACAGTTCCAGCCTTTGAATATTGATGCAATGACATATAGGGACCAGATCAGGGAACAGAAACTGTCCTTATGAGTGGGTATGAGTAAGGTTAATGCACTGTGGTAGGTGGAGAGTCTCAAGCCCCTGGTGAGCCCACTCCCTTACACTCAAGAAACAGATTACACATGGTGGTGGGCAAAGAATGGGCCTGTCTGATGAGGGATCAGCCTGCCAATAAAGGGTTAGTTGTAGAATCATAGAATTGTAGACTGGAAGGGACCTCAAGAGGTCACCTAGCTCAGTCCCCTGCACTCAAGGCAGGACTAACTACCCTTCTCCTTAGTCTTTCTCCTGTTAGTAGGCAGGAGTAACTCAGTGGCTGCTCAGTAACAGTCTCATCAATGCAGGATCAGGTTTCCCTGCACATGCTGGGCATCACTTTTTACTTGAGACAGTAAGCTTTGTGGGACACAGAGAGTCAATCATCCCCACTCCCTGTACGGTGAGAACAGCAGTCACCAGAATAGCTTGGATGGGGCAATTTTGGAGCCAAAAGGCAGCTACAGCCCAGGACTAAGCCTTCCATCCATCCCCACCTTGCTTCTAGAGGGACCATGTGAAGTATCAGGGCACTGGGCCCAGTGGCCTCCTCATTCCCCTTCACCTGGGGACCAACAGCAGCAGTTAGGCAGAGTTTACAGAGTTGGACCTGGAAAGTCCCCAGCCCTCAGTGCTCCTTCCCCAAAGCATCTAGCACCAGTGGCAAGGTCAAGTTCCCTTTCTTTACATTAGACCCACGGCAGGGGACCTTCATAGCTGTCTGACATCATTATACTCCCTCACCTCTGAAACTGGAGCTCTGGATGTATATATTCTCTCACAATTATTTTATGCCATTGGATGTTGCTCCTCTTTTATTCTGCCCCTCTCAGAGCACTGCAGCCCTTCATTTGCCCAAACTCTCACTTTTCTACACTGTACTTGTCACCTCCTTCTCTTCCTCCACTCTGTCCTTTTATCCCCCTCCCTTTCCTTTCCCCGCTCTCCACTCCCATATCTTATTCCCAGAATCACTTCCCTGTTCCACCATTCCTCTCAAGTGCTACCCCAATAAATCCTAGTGGTGCGGTTCTGTGCTGTGCCTCTAAGGCCTTGGCTACACTTACCCGGTAGTTCGACGGCTGGAAATCGAACTTCTGGGTTCGACTTATCGCGTCTAGTCTGGACGTGATAAGTCGAACCCGGAAGTGCTCGCCGTCGACTGCGGTACTCCAGCTCGCCGAGAGGAGTACCGCGGAGTCGACGGGGGAGCCTGCCTGCCGCGTGTGGACCAAGGTAAGTTCGAACTAATTCGAACTAAGGTACTTCGAACTTCAGCTACGTTATTCACGTAGCTGAAGTTGCGTACCTTAGTTCGAATTAGGGGGGTAGTGTAGACCAAGCCTAAGAGGCATGTTAAAGAGCAGAGCAGAAAATGAGGATTTCACGCTTGATTCTATATTTTACTTTACACACACACACACACACACACACACACACACACACACACCTTGTTAGTTCGATGTATTAGTCATTGTCCTGACCACTTTGGGAAATACTGCATTACAAATTAGCACTAATAATGTGTTTGTAAACTGCTATGCATATATATGGTGCTATCTAAGTAATAAATAATCATGAACGATACCTTGTGTTTATAAAAGCAACACTCTCTACCTGTGCTATGAAGACCAAGTAGTACTAGGATGATGTGTATTTCAGCTACCATTTCAGATTGTGAAGGGAATATTCATCAATAGAGGACAGCAAAATTACATGCTGTAGGAACCATAATGTAACTGCTTACAAACATAAGCAAAATCCCTTCGAACTCTGACACTTTTAATAGAAGCTTACTGGCAGAAGGTTCTTCCTGCTGCATTAGCCCCACCTACTTTATCAAATTTTCGGATGCAAATATTCCATATTAGCTCTTCATGATGATCCCAGATGACTGGAAAAGGGCTAATGTAGTGCAATTCTTTAAAAAAGGGAAGGAGGAGGATCTGGGGAACTACATGCCAGTCAGTCTCACGTCAGCCCCTGGAAAAAACATGGAGCAGGTCCACAAGGAATCAGTTTTGAAGCACTTAGAGGAGAGGATAGTGATCAGGAACAGTCAGCATGGATTCACCAAGGGCAAGTCATGCTTTGACTAATCTAATCTGCCTTCTATGATGAGATAACTGGCTCTGTGGATGAGGGGAAAGCAGTGGACGTGTTATTCCTTGGCTTTAGCAAAGTTTTGATACGGTCTCCCACAGTATTCTTGCCAGCAAATTAAAGAAGCATGTGCTGGATGAATGGACTATAAGGGTGGATAGAAAGCTGGCTAGCTCATCAGGCTCAACAGGTAGTGATCAATGGCTCCCTGTCTAGTTGTCAGCCGCTATCAAGAGGATTGCCCCAAGGGTTGCTCCTGGGGCCAGTTTTGTTCAAGATCTTCCTTAATGATCTTGAGGATGGTGTGGATTGCACCCTCAGCAAGTTTGCAGATGACACTAAACTGGGAGGAGTGGTAGATACGCTGGAGGGTAGGGATAGGATACAGAGGGACCTAGACAAATTAGAGGATTGGGCCAAAAGAAATCTGATGAGGTTCAACAAGGACAAGTGCAGAGTCCTGCACTTAGGATGGAAGAATCCCATGCACTGCTACAGGCTGGGGACCGACTGGCTAAGCAGCAGTTCTGCAGAAAAGGACCTGGGGATTACAGTGAATGAGAAGCTGGATATGAGTCAACAGTGTGCCCTTGTTGCCAAGAAGGCTAACGGCATTTTTGGGCTGTATAAGTAGGAGCAGTGCCAGCAGATCGAAGAACGTGATCATTCCCCTCTATTCGGCACTGGTGAGGCCTCATCTGGAGTATTGTGTCCAGTTTTGGGCCCCACACTACAAGAAGGATGTGGAAAAGAGTTCAGCGGAGGGCAACAAAAATGATTAGGGGACTGGAGCACATGACTTATGAGGAGAGGTTGAGGAAACTGGGATTATTTAGTTTGTAGAAGAGAAGAAAGAGGGAGGATTTGATAGCTGTTTTCAGCTACCTGAAATGGGGTTCCAAAGAGGATGGATCTAGACTGTTCTCAGTGGTGCCAGATGACAGAACAAGGATTAATGGTCTCAAGTTGCAGTGGGGGGAGGTTTAGGCTGGATATTAGGAAGAATCTTTTCATTAGGAGGGTGGTGAAGCACTGGAATGGGTTACGTAGGGGTGGTGGAGTCTCCTTCCTTAGAGATTTTTAAAGTCATGCTTGACAAAGCCGTGGTTGGAATGATTTAGTTAGGGATTGGTCCTGCTTTGAGCAGGGGGTTGGACTAGATGACCTCCTTAGGTCCCTTCCAATCCTGATATTCTATGATTCTATGATTTTATTTTCAGTATATGTGGTTCTTCAGCCAGTTCTTATTCAGACAAGATTTCATTCAGGGTGATGCGAGTTTTGCCTAAATAAGGATTCAGGATCAGGTCCTCTCTTGTGATTAAAAGTCAAGTTGAAAGAAACTCTAGAGAGAGACATTATCTTCCCTGACATGCATTCCATTATGATTAAACATTCTACAAAATATACTTTAGATGGCTATCTGAAAATCTCCTGGGATTCCAGCCAGAGGTCTCATATTATTGAAGCTACGTAACCTCTACTTCTGCAGCTGGCATTCCATTCTCCCTCCTTTCCAGGTAGAGTTGTAAACAGAATGGAACTAGCTCACCTGCAACTTTGAAAGGTGCCAGCGCTGTAACATATTTAGGCATTTAAGAAGGATAGCACTGACTTTCATGGGATTAATAATTCATATATTTTATCTCATTCAGGGCATTTCAGAAAGTCCATTATACCTATATTTTCAGTACAGTCAGTAAATTTTGTAGCTCTTAAAACCTATGAAATGAAAAATAGGCTTGAAAAGCCATAACACTATCAATACATTAATATTTATGTAGCTCTTTTCATGACAAACATGCCAAAGTGCTCTACAGTAAAAATAAAATGAAATAAAGCACGACCAGAATGCAGATGATTGGGAGTCAAAAGGTCACTTAAAAAGACAAAATCAAATGAATCTGTTTGGCAAAGAGATTGACCAGGTTCACAGAGGCAACAAGAGCAAATCCTGTGCTCCATCCTCAAGCTTCAGCAAGCCAAGTTTCAAAAACAACCAATCGATAATCAAAAAGCAATCATAATGAATAAGGTGGACCAGCTGAAACCATTTTAATTCAGACAGATAAGATGATGATGCTCAAGCCACCCTATAAAACATAATCAGTACTTCTCTCCCTGGGTCATTTACATAACTCCATGAATATGGCTTTGAGCACCAAATATAAATAAAGGTAAATAAGCTGATGAAAATGAAGTCATAAAGGCTTTTAAAAAATTTACAGTGGAATATTATTTTATTCACACATCACTGAAAAATATTGATATAAATTATGCTAATTCCTTTCCATGATGCAGTTATTCATGAGTGAAAAATAAATCTAGAGGACAAATAATCTCTAATGTGCACCTACTGGTTCTCTAATAGTAGGTTGTCTCTATCTATTTTCCATTGTTTTTTTTTAAAAAGAGCCATGCTCCACAGAAAAATATCCTCCAAATTCAGATGAGTTTTTCCATCACTTTCTAAAGCTCATGATTAAAGAAAACAAACAAAATCCCAACAACTTGGAAACATTCATGAGCAAAAAACCCAATGTGAGTTTCATTAGAACTCTCATCTCATCTTTCCCTAGTTTGGCAGTTTTGTGTACCAAAGTATTAGGTTGCAATGCTGTACATCCTCACAGTGCATAAAGTCTCTAGATTAGGGACTGGAGTTTCTGCATCAGTGGTAGACCATAGATCACTTGTTCCTCTATAGTTAATGATTAAGCAAAACTCACATGCATGATTAAATCAGTTATTTGTACACATCAGTGGCTAGATGTGGTCTTCTTTTATACCCTGCACACCACTAATGAAATTAAGAGGGTGACAGGGAAGAGTGTCAGGGTAAAATTTAGCCTTTAGTATGCTTATAGATTGCTAGAAGATTTAGACTTAACTAGACATATATACAATTAAATGAAGGCCCTGTTTTCTGCTTTTATATAGAAATATGTGAACCATTCACTTTATTATATGTATTGACTTTTCATAGTCAACTCAACTCCCTAATTACTGGTATTGGATTTTGGGTGGGTGTTCAGTAGCTGAATTCAATACCTTAAAAAATCCTATTGAAATCTAAGGGGAGAGAGGTTCCATTCCTTTTAACTAGAGATATTTTAACAATGCTTTGGCTAGACAGGACCTCACAGTAGTCAGCAATTCTACATAATGGGTCAGTGTTGATTTCATAGCCATAACCAGAGATAGAACTCAGACAATCAACTCCAAATATTAAAGCTCATCTGAGGTACCAAACCATCATGTCTAGCTATAGTAACATTAGGGCTTATATCCTCAGCTGTACATGTACTATTGAAAGTCTGCCTTTCCATCCAGTAGGAGGATAATAGTGCAGCACATACATTCTAGCCAGACTGTTATAAGATATAGTACAAATAAAAGGGGGGAAATGTTTTTGCCTAAATTTAAAAGGACTCAAATATTGTGAAGTTCCATCACAGAACAGTGCTCAAACAGATCTGCTAAGCAAGGGGCGACAACTCCCATCAGTCCCCTCTCCACTACACATGCCTTTCCCCATGCCTGATAAGGGAAAGGTCCTGAAACAGTAAGTGGTCAGGCTGTGTTTGGAAAATGGGAGCCATATGGCAGCAGAGAGTGAAGAGAAGCCCCAGGAACTGTGAATAAAGCAATGAATGGAACAGGCTGTCACTTATGGGGGAAGAGCAATGGCTGGGCAGTGAGCCAATGAAGAGGGGCGTCAGTGAGAGACATTAACTGAGCTGGGCTTGGAAACCTGCAAGTTCCTATTTGCTGGAATAGAGTGTGGAATGGAGAGGGTTTCCCAGACACTAGGTCAGTTGAGCCCCGACTCTTGACTGGATTGCCCAGCGGCCCAAACAGAACTGCTATTACTCACTTTGAACTGTAACTGTTTAAGCCTCTGTCCCTAGGGTATTTGCAACCTATCCCTTTCCCGCCAGTCCTCATAAAATAACTTTTCCATTAGTCATGTGTCCAAGAGCTTATTGGGATCCATCAGAGCTAGCGCCTACAAGGCCTAGCAGCTGAAACACCCACAGTGCTTGCCCTGAGTCATGGTACATCTAGTATGCTACTGGCACTCCTGGAGTTTGAGGAAACAGAGTAGTTCCAATAATTACAGTTGAGCTCATGTTCTGTTTATAAAGCACTACAAAGAGAGGAGCAGAAAGGAGGAGAAAAAAGTGATAATGCAAAATATATAAGGTGCATACTGTATATATGGCACCTACATATGCTGGCCTCTTATTTAGAGGATATTTCTGTTCCTAATATGAGACATAGCACAAGTTATTCTTTAGTTAGAAAAAAAGACATTATTAAAACTGCATGTGTTAAAATTAAAAGGGGGAAAAAACTCTATGTGTGCACAAACCACCTTGACTTGCCCCAAAAACAGCACAAGAGATTTGCAAAACTTCAGACTCCACCAGGCTCATCCATTCCTAGTGAGTCCCCCCATACTAAGTAGTACCTGAATATTTAGATGAGTTTTAGTTAATGGGTAAAATTTTCAAAAGCACTTAAGTTATTTCAGTGGGACTGAGCCTCCTAAATGCCTAAGTCACTTTCAAAAAGGAGACTGAGGCTCTGAAGTAAGTTACTTAGGTGCTTTTGAAAATTTTACTCA